>NC_033627.1:8934622-9068440 GCF_001540865.1 Ananas comosus
CGAACCGTCTTCGCCAACGTGTTTCGTTACCTATCAATTAGGTTTATAGAGGGTTATTTGAGATCAAACCCATCTATTTACAAAAATCCCATTTTTGAGCCCTAGTTTGTGACTACGGCAAAATCCACCATTCAAACTCTAGATTCAAGCATTAAACATCTATTAAGCTTGCTAGAACACTAATCAAACCATTTCTAGAGCATTAGGATCAAACCCTAGAGATCTACCATTGTAGGGTTTGGAGCTTACCTTGCTAAGCTTGCTCTAATGGTGAGAGGAAGAAGAAGATGATGTTGGTGATGATGATCCAGTTCTTCTCCTCCAAATTCTTCTTCTTCTTCTTCTCCTTTTCTTCTTCTCTTCTCCTTTCTTCTTTACGTTCAGAGAGAGAGAGGGAGGGGTGAAACGGTGAGGGAGAGAGAGAGAGAGGTGTTCTAACCCTCTCTATACACTTAACCCATGCCACAATTGCATATAAGTCCCTCAACAATGCCTCTCTTGCAACAGCCCGACCTGGGCATTTTCGGGGTTCGGGGACTGGTCTCTGCATGAGGGACCGGTCCCTGAGAGACCTCCAGCCCAGACTTAGCCAATTTTCAGCTTCGTCCGTTTTCGCTCCGTTTTCGCTCGTTTTCGTTCGTTTGACCTCCGATTCGTCTCAAATCGAACCGAGACTCTCCAAATATGTTTTCAAACATATTTTCATCATCTTTCCATCCTCGCTAATGCCGGATTTAGCTCACGGCCCAAGTTAGCCTTCCGGGTTCCGTTTTCGCGCCTATGCGCACCGAAACGCTCGATTACTCCAGAACTTCACCGAACTTCACCGGGACGATTCAAATGGCTTTCCAAAGCAACGTACACCATAACTTCATAGTTTTAGAAGTCCGGTACCTTACACCTCCCCTCCTTAAAAGGAGTTTCGTCCTCGAAACTAACTCACTTCAACCCAATTAATACTCCAACTCGGTTATCGAGCAATAGGGGATTCCAATGCACTTTTGTGCTCCGGAGTCGTCCTTTACTCATTAGAATCGTTTGAAGGCCCACTACGGAGAATGTGAGACTAGATTCACTCACATTTGCTAAGTGTAACTCCGAAAGTGCATTACGGTCTCCGTCAACCTTGGTGGTAGCGCAAGTCGAAACTCAACGACTCTACGCACTCCAACACCATTCACCATATGGCATGCAAGAACTCTTCTTTGCATTCACTTTTCCCCTTCAGGGCATTCCGATTCGATCACCAACATTGCTCAAAAGCAATATCAATATCATTGGTGCATCACCCAATCGCGAGCGTTCGAACCACATTCGGACCTTGCTCTACCGCGAGATGGCCTACCCCGGCATATCACGGCTTCCAATTCTCAAGAGAGGATTGTCCACAATTCCATGTGGCTATCCGGTATTCAAGTGTCTCCAAGAGACCACTTTCCTTTACCTCTCAATTGCCACTTCTAGCCTCAAATCGCTCTACTACGAGATGGCCTACCCCGGCACATCTCTCGTACTTCAATCAACGAAAGAGCGTTATCTCCAAGTTTTCCAAGTTTTCCAACATAACCCAGCCTGCCTGGGCAAATTTCACGCTCGGGGACCGGTCTCTCCCGCCAGGGACCGGTCCCAGAGGACCTTCTCCAATTCACGCTTTCGGCCCGGCCCAGGGACCGGTTGCCTCGCGCGTCATCGCAACCACCAGCCGGTGGGACCAGTCCCTCCCTGCTAGGGACCGGTCCCCGAGAGCAATTTCTGCCAAGTGTAGATTTTGCATAACTTGCTCTCGCGGACTCCATTGCAATGCACTTTTGGTGCATTCGACTTCTTCAGCTTTCACGAAGCACTCCCACCCGACAATTAGTCGATCTTGAGCGAAGTCCAACTCCCGCATTTTGAGAATTCATCTCCTTGCACCAACTCCTTCGCGGAGTTATTGGCTAAAACGATTACATCGGCTTCCACGGTGAACCAACGGTCACAAATACTACGTAGGCCTACCGCCTAAACCTGTCGCAGCTACGCATAGCGTCTCTCGCTCGCATCGTAGACCCAATCCTCATTTTCGGGCGAAATTCTCACTTGGGAATTCGCACACACTCCAAACAGGAGCAACCAAGACCCCAAACCACGTCAAGTCCTCGGGTTGGGTCACTACACACCCTGTGTATCCTCAATCTCATGATCCAACACGCGGCATTCCGCGTACTCGGGTCTAAGCTCGGACTACCGTCCTGACCAAAACTCTCCGCCCTACCTATAGGTATCGGGCCGCTGCCTCTCGCAGCTGACTGCGCCTGCCAAATGGGCCCAGGCTCCACAGTCCACAAATGGTCAAGGCACGGATCGTCCCAAAGCACTACCCGTCAACGTCGTCCTACACGACATGCTCTACAGAGCTACACATCTATCGGCTCCTAGGCACCTAGTGTAAGCCACCAGCCCTCACGAGTGATCCTTGGCCCGTTTCACACTTAGCCCTGCTAAAGTGCTACTGCCAATTCACTCAACCGGCTGAATCAAAACCGCACTCCACGAGTATTTATACTCGAGCGCTCCATGCCTCTACGACGTCTCACACGAAGTCCAGCATCAGGGAGCTTAGCCCATGCGCATCGGCCACACGAGCAACAACTCGTCCACCTCAATTCGAGGTACTACTAGGCCCATAGGCCAGACTTGGCCTCAACCAATCGCTCTCTCGACAGTGATTCTACTCTCACTGTTCGATCTACCGAAACAATATCCGAGATGCTCAGGCCACTCGGGTATTCGCAACGTCACGGCGCAACTCTCGCAATTCGATACTCATTGCCTTGAGAGTCGCTCCACTATTTCATGTTCACTACGAGTCCCATTCTTTGTCCAAGAACCATCGCTAGCGATTTGCTAGTACTACTTGGCTCTCTACCTGCTCCAGCAGGCGCTACACTCTCACGATGCAAGCATGCTCGGGTGCCTACCTACCCGTCCACTCGGTCCCTACTATGCAATATGTAATTAGTAGGTGCTGCTCATATAATAAATGCATGCAATGCATCAACTCGAGATTATGCAGAAGCATATGCTTATTTAATTAACTCATACCTGCAACGGCATCATCGGTGGAAGCAGGTTCA
Organism: Ananas comosus; assembly: GCF_001540865.1. Classification (NCBI taxonomy): domain Eukaryota; kingdom Viridiplantae; phylum Streptophyta; class Magnoliopsida; order Poales; family Bromeliaceae; genus Ananas; species Ananas comosus. Next base: position 8,937,739 of record NC_033627.1, read on the forward strand.
TCAACCTGGGTCGCATATCCCTGGCCACTTGGTGCTCGCCGCGAACCCTCCGGTTGCATCGTCCTCAACGGCCGCTCCCCCGACCATGCCGCAGGTGGCACACCTGCAGGCTGTCCCAGAGAGGAATGGGCCGTCGCCGGCATCAAGGCCTGGCTCTCACCTTGCGGGCACTCGTCCCGCATATGGCCGGGCTGTCCACAACGGATACACCGTCCATCACGCAGCGCACATCGCCGCGCCTGGTGGGAACCGCCACAAATCACACATCCGGAGGAGGATCGGGTAGAGGACGACCTCGAGCGGTGTCTGGAACTTGACTGACCACCCGAACCACTCGATAATGGCCTCGCCCCTCCTCGCTCATGCCTACGAGATTCGCGCTCCTCACGCACGAAAGCCTCGCCATGCTCTGCCCACAATGCTCGGTCCAACACCTTCGCAAAGGTTGTGAGCTGGAAGATTTGCACCCTCCTATAAATCTCCGGTCGAAGTCCACGCAGGAACCAATCGGCCTTATCCTTGTCATCCCGTACCACATCCGGGACACAATTCACGATACGGGAGAATTCCCGTTCGTATTCCCTCACAGAGCGGTCTCCTTGCCGCAGCTTCCTGAACTTGTCCCGAAGCTTTCTCCTCTCAGTGTCGGGGAAGTACGTAGAAAACATTAATCCCCGAAATTCATCCCACGCCATAGGAGGAAGACTAGGCGATCGATCCCGTCGAATGCCTTTCCACCACGCCTTTGCTGATTGCTTCAAGCAATGCACAGCTAGGGGCACCTTGTCCCGCTCCAAGGTGTATAGCTCCTCGAAGAGCGTTTCCATGGAGTCAATCCACATCTCCACGATCCACGGGTCGACATTCTCTCCATCGAAGGTAGGTGGATCAAATTTCCTGAAATCATTAGGGCCGCCAAAGTCCGTTCTTTCTCTGCCTCCAATTCCACAGAACCAGGGGCCACCGCCCCCGAATCCATCGGGCCTCCTGTCGGTACACGGCACGCTGCTACCGGCGCAGCCGCCGCAGGCTGTCGTGTCAACAACTCATGGAGCTCCTTGATCTGCTCCTCTTGTCGCTGCACTATGCCCATGAGCGTATTCAGTTGCTCGCGGAGCATCGGGTCTCCGCTCGCCTCAGTTTGCTCAGGAACACTACTTGTCCCTTCCCGCGCTGATCTGGATGAAGATCGCCTACGCGGTGCCATCGCTTCCTGAAACACGACAACTCGATTAGTTCTCGGCCAACTTGGGTCTAACACGAGACCACTAACAACGGCTCAAAAGCCAATCAGGCGAAAGTCACACGAGGGCGTCTATTCCCAACACTAGGTTTCACATTGTCGTACGCCAATATGAACATCCTCGGCTGAGAATAAACCACACCTCAAGTCTACCTCTAATATCCGTCTTAGAGGTTTACGACACAATCCAATTCATTAATCTTTCGCCACAAGTCACATGTCCTCGTATCTCACGAGCCTTATTCTCCTATGGTTTACTATCCTAGGTCTCCTAGGTCCGGCTAAACCATTTCCCATTCTCTACTTTATGCTCTGATACCACTTTATCTGTCACGCCTCGAGACCGCTCCCAATTTGGTCCGGTTCGGGCACGCCGACAGACCGCCGAACGGACAGAGTTTCCCCTGTACGTCCTAGGCGTCGCAACAAGTACAATACAAAGGTTCCAACCAGGAACAGTACTCAGCAAACAGAATTGCATCAGGAAGGTATCAATCAACATAAACACATCCTATGATATTACATCCATTCATTTTACATCACAATTTNGCTGCTGCTGAGGCTGGTGCTGCTGTTGCTGCTGCTAGCTGCAGCTGCCACTGCTGCTGCTGCTGAGCAAGCTGCTGCTGCAGCTTGCTGCTTGCTGCTGCTGAGGCTGCTGCTGCTGCTGCTGCTGCTGTGCTGCGCATGCTGCTGCTGCTCACTGCTGAGCTGCTGCTGCCACTGCTGCTGCTAAACTGCTGCTAAGCAGCATAAGCTGCTGCTGCTGCTGCTACTGCAGCTGCTGCTGCTGCTAGCTGCAGCTGCTGCTGCTGCTGCTTGCACTGCTGCTGGCTGAGCTGCTGCTGCTGATGCTGCTGCTGCTTGCTGCTGCTGCTGAAGCTGCTGCTGCTGCTGCTGCTTGCTGCTGCTGCTGAAGCTGCTGCTTGCTGCTGCTGCTGAAGCTGCTGCTGCTGATGCTGCTGCTGCTTGCTGCTGCTGCTGAAGCTGCTATTGCTGCTGCTGCTACAACCAGTAGCAGCAGGGAGAGAGATGAGAGGGAGAGAGATGACAGGGAGAGGTAGAAAACTCACCTCTTATCTTCTTCTTTTTCTTCTTCTTCTTCTCTTTTCTCTTCTTCTCTTTTCTTCTCTTTTTTCTTCTTTTCTTTTCTCTTCTTTTCTCCTTCTCTCTCTCTCTACGTATGGGCTGCAGAGGGGGGGATAAGGATGGGACTCTGGCAGGGAACTTAGTGGAATTCCACTAAGCATTGGTTAATTACCATAATGCCCCTCGACTTATCCGTTTAGCGACACGGATCAAATACCTTTCGCAGTACCTTCCGAAAGTCCGATTGAGCTCAAATTTGACAGGAATGCTCGTTTTTACTTAACAAGTCCACTGAAATTTTAACATTTCAGTTTCGACCCCGTTTGGTCACTGCGAACTGTCCCGAACTGTAATCTTTATCAGATAGCTTTCGGATACTATTTCTCTCTCTACGGGTGTCAGAAAAATCTGAAACTTCAAATATAGCCTCATGAAAACATTCCTGACATCTCTGCCAATTTTTATAATTTTCTGACACCGTGCATTTTCTGCTAATTTCTCAGTCCCGTTCTTTACAGAAAATTCCAATTCTTCTGTTTTCGCTCCGATTTCGGCACGAGTCATACCAGACTAACTTGGATACTCCATAAATTATCTCCAAGCCTCGCTTTAATTCTTTAAATCAAAGTTAGCGTCAGAATTCCGAAAATTCTATTTACATTTCGTTTCGCGCCCAATTTGCGCCGAAACACTTATTTATCATCGGAATTCATTCTCACGCGTCCAAAGTCACTCGGGGATGATGTCCAACTAGCTCAATCCACACTTCGATCCAATAGATCAAAGTTGACATCGCAGCTCCAGGATGCCATATGTTACAGGGTCCCTCGGCTGGGGAGACCGTTTCCCGAGCGTGTGCACTGGGGGATGGCTCTCGGGGACCGGTCTCAAGTCGGGGAGACCGGTCCCTCTGCCCGTGAACAGCCCAGTGAAGGCAGTGCACATGATGAAAAGTTGAGGGGCTAAAGTGGATTTTGTTACATTAGAGAGTGTAACACACTGGACCTGTGCAAATTGCGAGGTTCGAGTGATTGGATGTGTTCCGAGCTTTTCCACGCTTTGTGGAGGGTCGTAGAAGGTGTTTCGACCTAAAAAGTTCGAATCCTGAAATTTCAGCTGTCCTGAGAGTTTCTCTCGGGGACCGGTCCCTGCGAGGAGAGACCGGTCCCCCGGCGAGGCAACCGGTCCCTGGCGGATGAGACCGATCCCCGAGCGCGATTTCGCGGGGAGAGACCGGTCCCATGCGGGGAGAGACCGGTTCCCGAGAGCTGGTTTTTCGGGCTGGACCTGAGAGACCGGTCCCAAGCAGGGAGAGACCGGTCCCTCTGGGCGAAAATTGCCCAGCTCGGGCTGATGCACAGTTTGATTTGTTGAGGGACCTAAGTGGATTTTGTAGCATGAGAGGGCTTTTAGGCCATTTCCTCTCACTCTTTCCCTCACTTCTCACTCTCTCACTCTTTCCCTCACTTCTCACTCTCTCACACTCTCTAGAAAGAGAAGAAGAAGGAGAAGCAAGAGGAGAAGAAGGAGAAGGAGAAGAAGGAGAGCTTGCTTTGTGGACTTTGGGACTTCTTCCTCAACCTCTCCTCTCATCATTGGAGGCTTGGAGCTTGGGCTAGGAGCTTGATAGAGAATCAATCTTCAACCCTAGAGCATTTTGAGCTTGGTTTGGAGCATCCTAGAGGTAAGTGACTAGCTTCCTTCCTCTAGATCCTAGTTTTGGAGCTTTAAACTAGATGAAACCCTAGATTTGGATTTTAGGGTTTATTTTGGAGATTTTTGATTTGAGGGCTTTGGGACCCAATTGATTGCTTTTAAACCCTTGTTTAGGTTGGATTTGAAGGACTCTAACTCCCATTTGGAGATCAAGAGAGCTTCCTTCGCATTCGGTGAGTTTTTCTCCACCTTAGATTGAGATGGTTAATGATCAACCTTATGGTTGTTCGTAAGGTTCGTTTAACTCTTGTTCCTACATCTTTAGGGTGCTAGGAGACTAGTGGACACCTTCGTCGGAGCAAACGAAGGAGCGCAAGAGTTGTGGTGGGTTTGGCTTCATGAGAACGGGGCAAAATGGCCCCTACGCTTGCTATGCTTGTCGTAACGTCTTTTTGAATGCAAATCCATGCTAGATAGGATTTATGTGAATTTTAGAATACTTAAAATACATGCCTTATGTATCATGAAAATTTCACTCTATGTAGTAGAGCATTATGGGTAAATTTCATACATGTGAGAAGTGTTCGTATTAGTGACTTGGAAACATATCTCTTATGTTAGAAATTGCTCAAATTATGCATTTGCAAACAATAAACTCATGTTTGGACTTAGTGGACAAAAATGCCATAAAGGGGCACTTGACATAGTAAACTGTGAAATTACAACATAGAGACATACTGATAGGCCATTGAACATCTGCTATATTCCATGTTAGAGACATGATGACATAGAGATAGGCCTTTGGGACATTCGATATATATATTCCATATTTTTAGACATGAGGACTTGGTACTTGAGACGGATCTTGCGCTATTTGCCATTGTACTCATTCGCACATGCTTGTGAGGGTCGCTCCCTACAAACCGGCACTTCGGAGATAGCCATCGCGATACATATTCACCGTGCGGGATTGGGCGCCGAAGTGGATTGCTGTGGGCTAGGCTCATTTCTAGAGTGGGGATGTTGACTACCACGGGGCCATTAGGCTCGGCACCGGCCAGACAGCCTACGGGTCGGTCTCAGGGCCAGACAGCCTTCGGGCAGGACTCTTCAGATTAGACTTGGAGCATTCATCATGCCATGTGGACATTGATTAGAATAGTAAACAGTGACATCTTTACTATTTGACTTATGGACATCATACTAGCGATGCTTTGGTACATTCATACGAGAATAGCTTTTCTTACTTATGCTAAATCATGTTAAGTAGAGATATCATGTGGTAGCAAATATTCATACTTATTTACTTGTCGTACATATCGCTCTTATTTATATTTGCTTACTGACCCCTTTTTAGTTTGGGTCTACTAGTGTATTTCACTGAAGCCAGTAATTGCCCACTGGAAACTATTATTCAATAGTTCTCACGCTCTCTGTTTAATGGTTTTATTTCAGAGCCTTCGGCACCGGCGGAGGCACGGGATCGCGGCAAGGGAGTCGCATAGCTAGATAGCGAAGCTTGCTGTTGCTCCTAGGTGGTCACTCTCTTCTTTTTGCTTTTGTGAGAGAGAGAGTTTTGTACCATGCATAGAGACGACCTGTGTTCCTTATTTAGCTTTCGTTTTTGGGATTCTTATTGTATTACTTTATGTTTTACATAGCGGATTTCACTTTATGTTCCTTTCCCTTTTGTAGCTTCTAGATACACTTTGCTCTGATATATCTAGATGTTCTCTTTTTATTGCCTTATTTATCATTTTGTTTTAGACGCCTTGTATGTTTTAGACATATGGCGGGTCTGGGCACGTGCCGGGCGGGCTTCCGTTGGATCCTGGGGCATGACAGAGGGGTATGTAGGACCCCTCCCCCTCTCATTCTCTCATTTCACTCCCTCTCTTACCCAACTTTCTTTCTCTCTCTAGAAAGGAAAGAACAAAGGAGAGGAAGAAAAAGAAAAAAGAAGAAAAGAGAAGGAAGAAAAGGAAGGAGAAGAAGAAGGAGATCAAAGAGGAGCTTTTGGACATCTCCCTCTCCCTCTCCTCTTCTCTTTGGTGTAGCTCAAGAGGTAGGCTACCAAACCCTAGCTTGTAAACTTAGGGTTTTGGGTTTTAGCTTTTGAAATGGGTCAAATGAACCCTAAACAAGCTTCTAAGTAGATCAATCCCAAAGTCTAGGGTTTGATTGAGTGGGTTTGCTATAGGTGCAAACCTAGGGCTCCAAATTGGAGTTTTTGATAAAGTATGAGATTGATCTCATTTGAGGGCTTGTGAACCTAATTGTTAGGTAACGAAACGCGGGGGCGAAGTCAGATTTGCGATTCGTCGACCGGGTGAATTGATATCGGCAAAACAAAGCCAATCGGGCTTCGTTTCGACCTAAGCGGCCGACAAAGCATCGAAGCAAGTGCCGAGGAACATCTTTAGGACCTCTACAACCTAAAACACGATCGCAATGTGGGGGGTGCCATCCGAAACAATCAAACTCTTTTCTATGTCTTAGAATAATATAATTTTCATCTCTTGCATGTTGCATTGTAGGATTGCATTGTAGTACCTTTCCTTATGCTTTCTAAATGTTAACCTAGTGTACTTGGAATGCTTGGTGAAATGGATAGGTAAGGATTGGGTCGGAACATGGACCCTATAGTGCTAAAGAAAAGAGATGGAACTCGACGGTTATTTAGTGACACAGAGAGTGGTACCTACAAGTTTAAAGAACAAAACGAGTGGCATTAATGTAGTATATTTGACACTAGAAGTCTATGGACTTAGGGATAGGTGGAATCCCTTAGAAAATGCCTTGTGAACAATGAATTTAGTAAAGCTAAGTGTTTTGCAGGATTATCGGAATAAATGAGTTCCGAGAAGTGTTGGCCCTAGTTTTTAGGGTATCCTCATGTGGAGAGGATAGATCAACTCACGGTCTGCTATTCGGGATGGTAAAGCCATCCATATCCTCACATGAAGAGGATTGGTCGTCGAGTACTCCGGAGTGTCGGGCGATAGGGACCACATAGAGGTCCACAGACAATCTCAGGTCAGAGAGCACATGGAGCTCCTTACCCAGAGGGATATAGATGTGAGATGTAGGCAAACCCAAGGGTTCTGCCACAGATTGGGTAAATGAAAAGTTAATGTTGATGTTGAACATTATTCATCGAACATGGATCGATCTTGTTAGCATGATAGTAAACTTGTACTATATGATGCATGCATTCATACACATGATTATGGGCATAGTAGCATAGTTTTCCTTTATGCCTTTACCGCTTTAAGATATCTATCTATCTATCTATCTCGTTGTTGCTTATGCCCACTTGGACCTAGTGGAGAGATCGGCAGAGTCGCCGGCCGAGCCCACTGGAAACTATGGAAGATAGTTCTCATCCCACTCTACTTTTAGTGGTAGGTACAGGTTTGCCGGGTGAGGACCGCGGCAAGGGCATCATGCTCGATCAGTGAGTTCGGGTAGATAGTAGCTTTTCTTTTTGCATTTGGCACACCTATGTATTTGTGAGAGATTCATGTAGGTGAGGTTGGAGAGCTATGTATTTTGATGATGTATTCATTTTGGGAAAGAAAATGTAAAAGTAAAAGAATGCAACTATTGTAATAGTTAGTAAAGTACTCTCTTTGTTTCACTTGTATTTACTTATGGATTACTTGCTCTTCTTATTGTTGGCACTGTTTGTGCCCTGTCGATCGTGTATGTATGAATTTAGTTTTCCTGGGTAAATTCTTGTACATGATCAGATTTTTGAGCCTTGGGCGGACAGAGGAGGTCCTGTCCGTTCGGCGTCCGCTTGCCGCGCTGGAAACACGCCAAATTAGTAGTGTTTTCGGGGCAGGGCATGACAGCGTTTGGTATCAGAGCATAAGAGCAAGTAAAGAGAGAAAGTCTAGGATGACCTAGGAGACCCTAGGTTGGTAAACCCTAAGGCTATAGGTGCGTGAGTGGAACGTGAACCTATGCGGTAGCGGGAGTAATTCGATTGGGTCGAATTTGAGATTATGTCTCTAGTAGTTGCTAGAGATGGATTCAAGTGGTACTAGTTCTTCACTTAAGGTGGTTATGTCGGCGGCCAACGACATGATGCCAAGAGTCCGAAACGAGTACACTTGTGTTCTTCCGCCCGATTTGTTATTAAGTCGTCACGAGTTGTAATTGCGACTAAGAGGCTTGGTTAAGGTAATTAACCAAGTGATTGCGTTTCAGGAGCCAATGGCACCAAGAGGACGCCCGAGCACGAGGTCTACTCTGGCACCACCACCTGAGGTGCCCGAGCAAACGGGACCGAGCGAGATGGATCGATTGCAGGCACAAGTGACCGCACTGACTGATGTGGTGCGGCTCCAGGAGACTCGATTTGAGCGACTCCAAGAGCTTTTGGAGCGGCAGATGGCAACAGCGGCCGCGACGTTGATGGAGGGCGGCGGTCCGCCCGCACCCTCGGTACGCATACCTGAAGCGGCTGAGGGTGAGGGAATTGCAGCGGTTTCGGTGATGGCACGTCCACAGCCGACGATTGTTCCTCAGGCGACGTCGGGGTCGACGACTCCCGAGATGACGGCCGACGATGTGGAAGGGGAGCGCGTGTTGGCGGCTCTTATCAAGTTCAAGAAATTCAATCCGCTCATCTTCGAGGGGGAGAAGGTGGAGCCGGCGATAGTCAAGTCATGGATGGACTCGATGGAGACTCTTTTTGAAGACCTATGGACTTTGGAGAAGGATAAAGTGTACCTCGCCACCCACTGTTTGGAGAAGGCGGCGAAGTTTGGTGGAAACGGGTCAAGAGAGATCGACTTCCTAGCCTTCCACCGGTGATGTGGGACGAGTTCAAGAGGGCGATGTTCGCCAATTACTTCCCCGATACTTTGAAGCGAAAGCTACAAGAAAAGTTTCGCAAGCTGGAGCAGGGGGATCGCTCAATAGCTGAGTATGAGCAGAAGTTCTCCCATATCATTGACTGTGTCCCTGATGTTGTGAGAGACGATCGGGACAGGGCTGACTGGTTCTTACGAGGACTTCGGCCAGGGATCTATAAGGCCGTGCAGATACTCAAGCTCACGACCTTTGCGGAGGTCTTCGATAGAGCGCTTTGAGAGGAGCACGGTGACGCCCACGTCCGGGAGAACCGCGAGTCGCTAGCCGAGCCCAAGGACAAGGGCAAGAGGCACCAAGGCGGTAGTTCGGGGGGTCAAACATGATTCAAGAAGCCCCCGAAATATCCGCGGACTCAGCAAAAGGGCTGTGGAGCGCGGCGGTGTGTCATTTGTGGTGGAGACCACTTGGTGTCGCGTTGTGAGCAGCGCGAAGGCAGGTGCTACAAGTGTGGGCAGCCGGGGCACTTGATCTGAGATTGCCCGGGAGGAGGAGCCTCACCTGCCCCATTGACTGCATCGGCGCCGGTAGCTCCGGTTCACTATGGAGGAGCTCTTCCGGCGGCAGCTACGACAGGACGCGCGATGATGCCGCTCAAACCCGAGATGGCACGATCGGCCCCAAGCGGTCGGGTATTCGCCGCTCAGGTCCAAGCTGAGGAGCCTGTAAAGGCGGAAGAGCACCGCCTTGTAGCAGGTATGGTTCTGGTTAATGGAATTCGCACTAGGGCTTTATTCGATATTGGTGCCACACATTCATTCATCAGTAGATCATTCGCACGCATGCATAGCATACCTACAGAGACAAGTGACAAGTGGCGAGTTGAGAGCCCTGGGTCGACGTTTAACACCTACTCGGAGTGTGGCTCGTGTCCGGTACAAATAGGCGACTGGGTTATGCCTATCCGGACATTGGAACTCAAGAAACTAGAGGCGTATGATGTCATTTTGGGCATGGACTGGCTCTCGAAATATCACGCAACGATCAACTGCAAGAGTCGAGTGATTACGTTTCGTGAGCCAGGACAAAAAGAGTTCTCTTATCGGGCTTGTCAGAGCTCGTGCTTCGTCGCGACTGTATCGGCGACGAGAGCAAGGAAGCTGGTCAACAGCGATTGCACAGCATTTTTGGCAACTGTTGTAGAAGTGGAGCGAGTGGCTCCGACTTTGGGGGAGATATCAGTGGTGCGAGAGTTCCCGGGTGTGTTTCCCGCGGAGTTGCCAGGGATACCACCGGATCGGGAGATTGAGTTCGTCATGGACTTGGTTCCCGGTACCACACCGATCTCAAAGGCTCCGTACCGAATGGCGCCAGCGGAACTGAAGGAGTTGAGGAGTCAATTGTAAGATCTTCTCGACAAGCAATTCATCCGGCCAAGTGTATCACCGTGGGGAGCCCCGGTGTTGTTTGTACGGAAGAAAGACGGATCGTTTTGACTCTGCGTGGATTACCGAGAGTTGAACAGAGTCACGATCAGGAACAAGTACCCACTTCCCCGAATCGATGATTTGTTTGATCAGTTGCAGGGGTCGTGTGTGTACTCGAAGATAGATTTGCAGTCCGGCTATCACCAATTGAAGATCAAGCCGGAGGATGTGCAAAAGACCGCATTTCGCACGCGGTATGGACACTACGAATTCACGGTCATGCCATTTGGACTCACGAATGCACCAGCGGCGTTCATGGATTTGATGAACCGTGTCTTCAGGAGATTTTTGGACCGATTTGTCGTGGTTTTCATAGACGACATATTGGTCTGTTCTCGTAGTGACGATTTCACGCCCCGGGACTCAGCGGAAGCCCGCCCGGCGCGTGCCGAGACCCGCCATATATCTAAAACATATAAGGCGTTTAAAACAAACGATAAATAAGGCAATAAAAGGAGAACATCTAGAAGTATCAGAGCAAAGCATATCTAGATTTCTATAATAAGGGGAAGAACAAAAGACTAAATCCACTAAATAAAAATATAAGCAATACACTGAAATCCCAAAATACAAGAGCTAAACAAGGTACATAGGTGGTCTCTAAACATGGTAACAAAACTCTCTCTCTCACAAATACCAAAAAAAAGAGAGTGACCACCTAGGAGCAACAGCAAGCTCCGCTATCTAGCTATGCGACTCCCTTGCCGCGATCCTGTGCCTCCGCCAGTGCTGAAGGCTCTGAAAGAAAACCACAAAACAGAGGGCGTGAGAACTATAAAATAATAGTTTTCAGTAGGCAATTACTGACTTCAGTGAAATACGCCACTAGGCCCAATAGCTGTACAAAAGAGGGTAAAGTACATATAAATAGATAAAAGCGAGGAATACGACAAGTAAATGAGCATGAATATTTGCTACCACATGATATCTCTACTTAGCATGATTTAGCATAAGTAAAAAATCTATTCTACCAAGAATACGAGTGTATATGCAACCAACATAAAGTCCCCAATGTAATAGTAAAATGTCCAGTTTACTATTCTAGTCAATGTCCACAAGTCATGATGAATGCTCAAAGTCAAATCTGAAGAGACCCGCCCGAAGGCTGTCTGGCCCTGAGACCCACCCGTAGGCTGTCTGGCCGGTGCCGAGCCTAATAGCCCCGTGGTAGTCAACATCCCCACCTTAGGGATGAGCCTAGCCCACGGCAATCCACTTCTGTACCCAATCCCGCACGACGAATATGTATCGCGATGGCTATCTCCGGAGTGCCGGCTTGTAGGGAGCGACCCTCACAAGCATGTGCGAATGAGCACAATGGCAAGTAGCGCAAGATCCGTCCAAGTATCAAGTCCTCATGTCTAAAACATGGAGTATGTCACATATCTCATAGGCCTATCTCTAAGTCATCATGTCTCTAACATGGAAGGTGTAAGATGTCAATGGCCTATCACTAAGTTCCAATATAGCAGTTTCACAATTCACTATATCAAGTGCCCTTTTATGACACTTTGGTTTGCTAAGTCATGGCATGATAATTATGTTCATAAATGCATAATTCTAATCATTTTCGTTGCACAAGACGAGTATCCAACTCACAAAAAGAACCACTTCTCACATGCATGCTAAACATCCAGAATACCCTACCATATAGAGTGAAAATTTCATGACACATAAGGCATGCATTTTAAGTGTTCTAAAATTCACATAAATTCTATTTAGCATAGATTTGAAGTCATTTATACGTTACGACAAGTATATAATACATAGGGGTCGTTTTGCCCCGTTTTCATGAAGCCAAACCCACCGGACTTCTCGAAACCCTTCGTTTCGCCGAACGGAAGTGTCCACTAGTCCCCTAGCACTCTAAAGATGTAGGAACAAGAGTCAGACGAGTCGAACGAGCAATACCAAGCTCAATCATTAAGCTTCACAAGTATAGGGGCAAAAACTCACCGAATGCGAAGGAAACTCTCTCGATCTCCAAATAGGAGTTAGAGTCCTTCCAATCCAACCTAAACAAAGGTTCTATACCCATCAATTAGGTTCCAAAGCCCTCAAATCAAAAATCTCCAAATAAACCCTAAATCCCAAAATCTAGCGTTTCTACCAACAAAAGTATCAAAACTCCAAGCTAGAGGAAGGAAGCCATCAACTTACCTCTAGGATGCTCCAAACCAAGCTCAAGGTCCTCAAAAGTTGAGTGTTGATGCTCCACAAAGCTCCAAGTCCAAGCTCCAAGCCTCCAAGAGTGAGAAGAGAGGAAAGGGATGATGCTTCAAGACTCTCCTAAGCAAGCTCCTCTCCTTCTCTTTCTCCTTCTTCTTCTTCTCCTTCTCCTTCTCCTTCTCTCTCTAGAGTGAGTGTGAGGGAGAGAAATGAGGGAGTGAGAGAGTGGATGGACCATAAAAGCCCTCTACTGTAACAATATCCACCTAGGTCCTCCAACAATCAAAATAGTGCATCAGTCCGAACTGGACAATTTTCGCCCAGAGGGACCGGTCTTTCCCGGTCGGAACCGGTCTCTCAGGGTCCTCCCGCAAAACAAGCTCTCGGGAACCGGTCTCTCCCTGCCAGGGACCGGTTGCCTCAGCAAACAGCCGCGATCACGTAGCGGGGGACCGGTCTCTCCCTGCCTGGGACCAATCCCCGAGATTGAAACTCTCAGGACTTAGCCAAAATCCAGGAATTCGAACTACGGGTCGGAACACTGTCTACAACCCTCCACGAAGTATGGAAAAGTTCGGATCACTAATCAAACACTCGAACCTCGCAATTTGCAAAGGTCCAATGTGTTACTTTCACCCCTCCTAAAAAGGAGTTTCGTCCGCGAAACTCGAAGCAACTACAAATCTCAAGACTCCATCTGAAAAAGATGGGGGTAGCGCTCCCGCAAAGCGCTCTCCAGCTCCCACGTGGCCTCCCGCTCCCCGTGGTTGCTCCAAAGAACCTTCACATACGGAATATCCCGATTCCGCAGCTTCCGCACCACGCGAGCCAAAATCCTCACTTGTTGCTCCTCGAAGCTCAGATCGTCCCGCAACTCCACAGGTATAGCATCCAACACATGAGTCGGGTCGAAGATGTACTTCCAAAGGACCGATACATGAAAGACGTTGTGCACGCCCGATAGGTTCGGTGGTAGAGCAAGTCGATATGCTACCGGACCTACACGTTCCAAAATCTCATACGGTCCAATGAATCGGGGCTCAACTTACTCCGAATCTCGAATTTTTTGATCCCTCTAGTCGGCGAGACCTTCAAGAACACATGGTCTCCAACTTGGAACTCCAAGTCTCGCCTTCGTTGATCGGCGTAGCTCCTCTGTCTACTCTGTGCCGTCAACAATCTCTCCCGAGCAATTCGAACCTTGTCCTCAGCTTCCTGGAGCACATCAGGGCCTAAAGCCAATCTCTCGCGAACTTCACTCTAATGAAGTGGCGATCTACACTTCAGTCCATAAAGTGCTTCAAAGAGCGCCATCTTGATGCTTGCTTGATAACTGTTGTTATAAGAAAATTCTGCTATAGGTAGGTGCTGCGACCATCCTCCCTGGAAGTCAATCACGCATGCCCGGAGCATATCCTCTAAGGTCTGAATAGTACGTTCCGACTCCCCATCACTCTGATATGGAAAACAGTGCTGAAATCCAATCGAGTGCCCAGGGCGTCCTGCAGACTCCTCCAACAGTGAGACACGAACCGGGTGTCTCGATCAGGTACAATCGATGTAGGCACTCCATGAAGTCGCACAATCTCATCAAGGAACACTTGTACGAGCTTCTCTCCAGTCAAAGTAGTGTGAATAGGTATGAAGTGCGCCGACTTCGTCAATCTATCCATGATCACCCAAATAGCGTTATGCCCGGCCTGAGAGCGGGGCAATCCTGTCACGAAATTCATGATGATCCTCTCCCACTTCCACACGGGAATAGGCAAACTCTGAAGTTTTTCCGTGGTTAATCGATGCTCAGCCTTCACTTATTGGCAAGTTAAACAACGAGTTACAAACTTGCCAACGTCTTTTTTCATCCCGGACCACCAGTAGAGCAACCTTAAGTCCTTATACATCTTGGTGCCTCCCAGATGTATAGCATAGGGCGCTCGGTGTGCCTCTTGAAGAATGTCCTCTTTGATTCACGAATTTGCCGGTACACAAATCCGTCCACAGAAACGCATCAATCCTTGATCATCCACAAGAAAATCGCCGATGCAACCATCAACTATTTTATCTCTAATCTTTTGCAACTCCATATTGAAAACTTGCTTTTCCTTGAGCCTTTCCAAAAGCGTAGGTTGCACCACCAAAGTCATCAACCTCAAGGGTGTGTCTGGAGTCACCACTTCCAACTCCAACCGCTTCATTTGTTCGACCAACTGCGGTTGAGTAACGACATACATCGCTAAGTTTTCCGTTGATTTCCTACTTAGCGCATCGGCCACCATGTTAGCCTTGCCCGGGTGATAAAGGATTGTCAGATCATAATCCTTGAGCAGTTCCAACCATCTGCGCTGCCTCAAGTTCAACTCCTTCTGAGTAAACAGGTATTTTAGGCTTTCGTGATCCGTGTACACTTCACACCGCTCGCATATAAATAGTGGCGCCATAACTTCAATGCGAAGACTACGGCCGCCAACTCCAAATCGTTCGTAGAGTAGTTCTTTCCATATTCTTTTAGTTGGCGAGAAGCATACGCGATCACCTTGCCATCCTGCATCAGTACGAAATCCAATCCATTAAGCGAAGCATCACTATAAACCACATACCCTGCTCGAGCAACTGGCAGGGTTAGGATCAGGGCGGTAGTCAATCTCTACTTCAACTCTTGGAAGCTTCTCTCGCACGCATCATTCCAAATAAACTTAATGCCTTTATGCGTGAGCCTCGTAAGGGGGGTAGACAACTTAGCAAACCCGTCAACAAATCTCCGGTAGTAACCGGCCAATCCAAGAAAGCTCTGTATCTCCGTGACGCTCGTCGGTCTCGGCCAGTCCTTGATTGCTTCAATCTTCTTAGGATCCACGGCTATACCCGATGTCACGCCCCGGGACCGGCGGAGGCCCTCCCGGTAGCGTGCCCAGACCCGCCATATGTCTACACATATAAGGCGTCTACAATAAAAGCGGAAGTAAAGACAAGCAGTGGAACAAGTAGAAGCAGTGAAAAGACTAACAACTAATGATATCAGAGCGAGTAAGGTTCTAACATCTACACCGATAGTAATAGAACGTAACTAACACATGAAAGTAAACATAAGTTATACAGTATCAGCCTCTAATACAAAAATGGTGGTCACTAATACACTGGTAGAACTCTCAACCTCTCCAAAATAAAACACAACAAGAGGTAGACCACCTAGCGAATCGTCCTCGAAGGAAGCTAGCTCGAAGCAACTCCCTTCCCGCGGTCCCTGGCCTCACCCTGAGTGGAAGGCTCTGAAAACATCGAGAAAAAGAGGGCGTGAGAACTATAATTTATAGTTCCCAGTGGGCAATTACTGACCTCAGCTCATGCTCCACTAGGCCCCAAAAGTAAGGGTAAGCAACGATAATAATAATGAGCAATAAAAAGGAGCATGTAATAAACTGCTGAAAGAGAGAACATAAGTAAAAATGCTATACTACTATATCCCTCATAAGCACGATGTCAAACTGTTGTACATCTATTCCATCATAAGGAAAGGTAACCAATGGCAATAGTTTCCTGTTACGACCCTTTAATCATACATGATGTATAAGCTCTATCATGGCAACCAAGCATACTGTGATGAAATAGGTAACTGTCAAGTATACTACATGTCTCAACACTATGCTAAAAGCATATAAATGTAACTCAACTACTAACCCTATCTAGTAGTGATTATCCATTCTCGACACCGTATCGATTTCCATTTCCAATTAAGGACCTACCAAAGGTAGTCCAGCTTGCGCCGCCTAAGTGCCTGTGGTAGCCCAACATCCCTACTCATGGAATGTGTCTGTCCCACTCGACCCCGTAGGCTTCTCAATACCGCACGAGCGAACAAAAGTCGCGTAGGCTAACTCCGGAGTGCCGGCTTGTAGGGAGCGACCCTCACAAGCATGTGCGAATGAGCACAAATGGCTAACAAGCAAGGTCACTGTCTCAAGTACCCAATCCACATGTCTCTAACATGGTATAGTCACTAGCATCCCGAAGATCTAGTTCAAGTCACAATGTGAAGTTTCAACATTTGCTACGCCTAGTGCCCCTTAATGACACTTAGGCAATTTAATGTTCAACATGTTTTCCAAATCCCTCAATGGCCCTATCCACTAGGTTCACACGTGTCCCGAGCTCAATGCCGCTTGATGACATTAGCTCCCTAATTCACATAGCTTCTAAATGACAATATTGTCAATTTTTCATGTCACAAGTAAACTTAGGTTTAAATGCATGAATCCGAACCCATTTTACTGTAGAAGCATGGTACCACGTCTCATATAGAATGCTAAATGCAACTATGGCCTAATAAGCTACTCTCTACTATATAGAGGTCCAAAATTTCGTCATATATAACATAGGCCTTTTAAGCATTCTAAAATTCACAATAAATACATATAACAAGAATATGCATGCTCTTTCATTTAACAACACTTAATTAAGCACAAATGAGAATTTCTCATTGTGTGGCTAGGTCAAACCCACCGAACCGTCGCGTAGGGTCTCGTCTCGCCGAACCAAGTTGTCCCCGAGTCTCAAAATACCCTAAAAGTAATCAGCGAAGAGATACGAGGGCATTACGACCATTAAATAAGATCAAACCTTAATCTAGAAGCAAAAGGGCCAAAATTTACCTCAAGAGTAGGAAACTCTTCCAAAGCTCCAAATGAGAGCTAGAACCCTTCCAATCCAAGCCCTAGGGAGGTTCTAAACCAATCAATCTAGCCCCAAAAGCCCTAGATCAAAAAGCCCCAAAAATAAACCCTAATACCCATTCTAGGGTTTCAACACAAGAAAAATCTCAAATCCAACGTCTAGATGGAGAGAAAGGGCTACCAACCTCAAGGAAGCTTCAATCCAAGCTCAAAGGGTGAAGATCTTCTCCTTTGCAAGCTCCAAGTCCAAGCCTTCAAGCGCCAAGGAAGAAGAGGGGATGAGGAAGATGCTCCAAGTCCTCAAAAGCTCTCAATCTTCTTCTTCTTCCTTCCTTCTTCTCCTTCTCCTTCCTCTTCTTCTTCTCTATCAAGGGTGTAGAGAGGGTTGAGAGGAGAGAAATGAGGAGAAGAGTGAAGGAATGGGTCATATAGACCCTCTATTGTAACAAAATCCCAAGAGGCCCCTCAAAAAACCAATATTGCATCAGCCCGATCTGGGCAGTTTTCGCCCAGAGGGACCGGTCTCTCCCCAGCAGGGACCGGTCTCTCGCTGCGAACCCGAAAAACCAGCGTTCGGGAACCGGTCTCTCCCTGCGCGGGACCGGTCTTTCACTGCGAAGACGCGTTCGGGAACCGGTCTCGCCCGCCAGGGACCGGTTGCCTCAGGCTGCCTCAACACTGCTCACTGGGGGAACCGGTCTCTCCTTCCAGGGACCGGTCCCCGAGAGTAAAAACTCTCAGGACTTGACCAAAGTTCCAGATTTCGAACTTTTCGGGTCGGGAAGCATTTTACAACCCTCCACCAAGTGTGGAAAAGCTCGAAATACATCCAAACACTCGAACCTCGCAATTTGCAAAGGTCCAGTGTGTTACACCCGATCCTGATATCAAATGCCCAAGGAAAGCTACCTCTCGAAGCCAAAATTCACACTTTTTCAGCTTTGCATAAAGCTCCTTTTTTCGAAGTACTTGGAGTACAATTCTCAAATATTCCTCGTGATCTGCATCACTTCAGGAATAAACCAAAATGTCGTCGATGAACACCACGACGAACCTGTCTAGATAAGGCTTGAAGACACGGTTCATTAGATCCATAAAAGCTGTCGGGGCATTAGTGAGCCCGAACGGCATAACAGTGAACTCGTAATGTCCATACCGTGTTCTAAAAGCCGTCTTCAATACGTCATCGGGTTTGATCTTTAACTGGTGGTATCCCGACTGCAAGTCTATCTTGTAATACACACACGATCCCTGAAGCTGATCAAACAGGTCGTCGATCCTCGGTAACGGATACTTATTCTTAATCATGACTTTATTAAGTTCACGATAGTCCACACATAGTCGAAGTGATCTGTCCTTCTTCTTGACGAACAAGACTGGTGCTCCCCAAGGCGAGACGCTCGGTCGAATGAAGCCCTTGTCCATCAAATCCTGCAGCTGTGCCCTCAGCTCCTTCAGCTCTGCCGATGCCATGCTATAGGGCGCCTTCGAGATTGGAGTAGTCCCAGGGACGAGATCTACCACAAACTCGATCTCCCTATCCGGTGGCATACCCGGTAGCTCAGCTGGAAACACATCACAAAACTCCCGCACCACTGGGATATCCTCAATCTTAGGGGTGTCATCATCGCCCCTCAGCACAACACTAGTCAAATAGGCTACACATCCACAACTGATCAGCTGCCTAGCTCGAGACGAGCTGATTGTCATCGCAAACAGCGAACTCCGGCATCCACTAAACACCATCTCAGTCTGCCCCGGTTCTCTAAAAGTAACCGTGCGATTCTTACAATCTATGGTGGCATAGTACTTGGTCAACCAATCCATACCCAAGAACACATCGAATTCTCCTAACTTGCGCAAAGCTAGCAAGTCCACGGGCATAATCTACTCTCCTACCCGCACAGGGCAACTAGGGCAATACTCTATAATATCCAAAGAGTGGTCAGGGACAACTACACGTCCCAGATGGAACAACGAAACAAAAGGGACGCCATGTAACTCGGCAAACAGCCGATCTATAAATGAATGCGATACATCGATATCAAATAAAGCACGAACTCTAATGCAATCAAGTAAAATGATACCTGCAACCACATCCTCGGCTGCTGCCACCTCCTCGGTCTGAGCACATACGCCCACTCGGGGCCTGTCGGGATCCCTTGCTCTGGCGCTGGACGGGTGGCCGCCCAGGCTGGTACTGTGTCGATGGAGTCCCGTGGCTGGCGGCTGGTAGAACCGGTGCCGATGCAGTCGACGGTGCCGGTGACGAACCTCTCGGGGACTCAGTCCGGACGTGGCCCTCCTGGCCACACTGGTAGCACCTGCCAGTCCGCTGCGGACACTACGGTGGGTGATGAGGGCCACCGCAGATCACACACTGGGAGGGCCGGCGACGATCAGGTCCTCCTTGATGCACCGCTCAGCCGCGTCCAGGCTGCTGGCTCCTGGGGTGCTTCGGCGGTTTCCTATAGTGTGTCTGGCTCGCACCCTCTGCCGCAGGCCTCTTGGCCTTACCCTTGTCCATCGCCTCTCGCCGCTCCTGGACGTCTGCCACGCCGCTCTCCACGATGAGCGCGCGATCCACCACCTCTCGGTAGATTTGGAGGTTAGAGGATTGCACAAACCGAAAGATCGACATTCGCAACCCTCGCTCGAAGATGCGGGCCTTGTCCTCATCGTCCCGCACGACGAAAGGCACGCAGTGTAGAAGCCGAGAAAACTCCCGCTCGTACTCGGCTACAGTTCGGTCTCCTTGGCGCAAGTTGCGCAAGTACTGCTCCATTTTTCGCTTGACGCTAGTCGGGAAGTAGTGCGCCAATAGAAGCTCCTTGAACTTCTTCCAAGTGATAGCTGTTAAGGATTTTATAGGTTGGCGGATTTCGTAATGTTGAATGGAGTCTTGAATAGTTGATTGCAGAAGATTGAAGAAAAGATCTAAATTGAAGAAAAAAGACTCACTCGTAAAGTTCGGCACCTAAGGTATGAAGAAAAGATCATTTGTGATGAAGATATTTTATTAGAATAAGTTCAGAAGGCTTAGATTGCTTTAAAAATACTTTACTGAACTTTTCTGTGTTCAGGGACCGGTCCCTGAGGTCAAGAGACCGGTTCCCCTAAGGTTCTCACTGCGTGAACATTGATGCAACCGGTCCCCTGAGGTGAGAGACTGGTTCCCGAACCTTGGTATTTCTGTCGCGCAGCGAGGGACCGGTCTCAAGCTTGAGAGACCGGTTCCCGAACGTTGGGATTTCTGTCACGCAGTGAGGGACCGGTTCCTCACTTGAGAGACCGGTCTCTCACAGACCGGTCTCCTCGAGAAGACCGGTCTCTGAGGACGACACAGGTTTTTAAAAAGGACTTTTTGCAATCCTAGTCTACTTCTAAGTCTTCTAAACATATAAATAAGCTATGTGGGTCATCTAAAAGTTTAAGGCTTTGAATATTTACTGATTCTAAACCCTAGAAACTTTTTTTTTCCGTTTCAATGCTTTGATTCACATAACGAGTTTCTAACAATCAACAATCGGCTTGATTCTTCGTTTTTACTCGATAACTCATACGAGAATCAAGTAGATGTTTGATTAAAGGTGAACCCTCATAGCTTATGGTATTCAAAGGTTAAATCACCACAAATCTTCGATTCTACAAGCTCCGGAAGGAGGTTCGGCGCGTGGATCTCGCGTGAAGCCGAGGATTCGGTGGACGCTTCGAGGAGTTGAGGCGTTGACGCTGCGAGGAGTTGCAGCAAGGTCGATTGGTGGATTCCTATCGATCGAGGACCGGCGAAGATCACCATCAACAAGAAATCGGTAAATTGAGTCGTGTATTTTTGTCAAAATCACTTGTACTCAAGTTTTTTTAGTGGATTTTCTTCGCGTGATCGGTCCCGTGGGTTTTTCACTCCGAATTGGAGTTTTCCCACGTTAAATTCTCGGTGTGCTATTTTATTTTCCGCTACTTTGTTTTATTTGCATCGAGATTTTCGAGTTTGCCGTTTTTACACCTATTCACCCCCTCTAGGTGTTACTTACCTTTTAGATCCTCGGGATCCATATCTTACAATAGCCGCCAAGTCGGTGCTGGGGTTCTCCTGGAGATCCAACCACCAGCGGTAGGCCTCGCCGTCCAAGTGGTGTGTGGCGAGCCAAACTCAATCCCTCTCATCCACGAAGGTGTCGCGGAAGAGCTTCTCCCTGTGCATCAACCACTTCTCCACGATCCAGTGGCCGACTTTCTCTTCATCAAAAATCCGGGGACTGCACCTCCTGAACTCATTGAGGCGCTCCATAAGCCGGTCCCGCTCCGCTCCCTCGACCAACATGGGGAAAACAGCTCCAATCGGGGGTGCCTGGACAGGCGGCGCCGCAATAGCCTCCACCTGAGGCGCGGCCACAGGCGCTACACGCAAAGAACTGGGCGCGGGGGACTGCGCTCTCGGCGCGACGTCCACAACTGGTGCTGGCGGTGTAGGGGCCTGAGTCTCTTTGGAAGCTTCTGCTGAAAGTTTTGAGGAGCCCAAGGATCTATCTAGATTGTATCTATCACCTAGAGAGGGGGGGTGAATAGGTGAAAGTGACCAAAAACCACAAATCTCAATGCGATAAAAATAAATGCGGAAAATAAAAATCACACCGAGATTTACGTGGGAAAACTCCAACTTGGAGTAAAAAACCCACGGGACCAACACGCGAAAAAATAATTCACTAAGAGAAAAGATTACAAGGTGATTACCGACTCCACGGACTCAACCTCTCTTAACCTCCTATGAATCTTCGCGCTACCCTCCGGGTTGTCCACGCCCTCACGTCCGAATCCACGAACGCCTCCACTTCGAATCCACGAAGCTTCAATCACGCCGAATCCACGACGCCACTCGAATCCACGAGCCCACGATCCGAATCCACGAACCGCCGTCAAACACGCCGAATCCACGACGCCGTCATGAAGAGCATCATGATTATGGTGATCCTTCGCTTAGAGTATCGATGAAAACCAGGGAAAGAAACTCCAAGCGAAGCGGAGATCAAATCGACATATAGATATGAAAATTCAATATCTCGATTTGACCTAAAAGAGGCTTTATGTAGAAAATAGGTTTTAGATGAAATCCGAGCCTCTAGGGTTTCTCAAACATGTATTTTCGTGATGCTTCATATGTTAGAGAAGCCCAATAGCTTATTTATAGACTTTAGAATCAATTGAAGTCGGATTAGAAAGTTTTCACGTTTTTTACACTGTGTACCGGTACGCGAAAAGCTGTCACCGGTTACACAATGACGGAACGAAAATTTGCATTGCCAAAGTTGATGGCTGTACCGGTACTCGACGCTTGCTGTACCGGTACACAATGCATTTTTTCAGATTTTGCATTGTTTCGGGTTTTCAACGTTCCGAGGCACTTTCTAATCCATTAAACATTGAGTTTATGATTCTAATGCCTATAACTAAGTATGAATCACCATAACATGATTTTAAAACTTTACCTTTACGTCGTGATTCACAATGTGAGCTATTTTCCAAAATCTTCGAAATCTTGAACTCTTCAATCTTCGGCAATCCGCTTCGATCCTTCAAGACTCCGACTCACTTCACGAAACTTGCCAATACAAAATCCTTAACAATCTCCCCCTTTGGCAATTTCGTGACAAAACTCACAAGACTCAAAAATACATAAAAGACAATCGAAGTTCAATGTCATCACCAAAACAATGAACTCCTCGCGTGTAATCCAAATACAATTGAGATTCAAAAATACATCAAAAACTCCTAAAACAGACTCTATGACTTAGACGAAACTAGGAGTCTTGAAGTCTTGATTTTCTGCAAAATAATTCATTCAAAAAATGATTAACCTTAAATTCTTATACCTTCTCCCCCTTTGTTCTTGATGATCACATCTCCCCCTTTGTTTTTGAACTCATCATCCTCTGCTTAGTTCATTGCCTGTTGTCATCCATGCTCTCCCCCTATTCAACGCTCTCCCCCTTTTTGTCAAAAATTGCCAAAAGAAAGCAAATAAAGGGAGAAAACATACTAGAAAGCATAATAGTAGTCTAGTCATAGTTACAGGCCTAAACAAAAACAAAAACATGCAAAGGAAAGATAAGCAAGCAAAGCAAAAACATCGTCCTAAAAAGTAAATATAATGAAGTAGCAAGACTAAGTGCGAGGAATAGATCACTCCGTATCCTCATCATCATCATCATCATCTCCAGCGGCAGCTCCAGAACCTCCCGCACCTGAACCTCCAGTAGACGGAGGGATAAGAGGATGCCGTGAAGTAGACCTCGTATAGACAGGCTGAGGAGGAAAAATATCGTCATGTCGACATCCCAGCTTGTCCATTATCCTCTTCATACCCACTTCCACCTTTCTAGCGAGATCAGCCACTTTCTTCTTTAAAGATCGCCCTTCATGGCGAAGTGATTCTCCCCCTGAACTGGAAGATCCCTCACGCTCTGCTCGAGGTGGAGGCGCCTGACTTGAAGCTGGTCGCGACGGTCCCTTCGTCTGCTAAAAAGTTTTTAGTGTACTAACTGACTTGGCCCAAGTAACCGCATCAATCAGACCAAGACCAAAATCATATTTCTCGCAAGAAACATCCACTCCATTGTCCTGCAGAATCCTCGTGATCAAAAGAGGAAATGGAAGTAGATCCCGTCGAGCAGAAGCCTGAATAACATGAATCATCCGCTGCCACATCAGAAAAGGAATGTTGAGGTTCAATCCATAAGCCTGCTCCGGATGACCAAGTAGAAATAGCAGAAGCAACCGATCCCAACGAATTCTCTTTGTTCCAATCGTTGGTTGCACATTGTAGCTCAAGATCAAGGACAATAGATGATATTCTGGTCTCAAATCCTTGGACTCTACATAAGCATAATTAGTCTGCACTCCAGCTTTGCAGATAGCAGCTACAATGATATCCCAGTGAGATGATGACTGAAATCCTCCCGATGTATAAAGAAGACCAGTAGTGTCCACAGTCATCCCTAAGAGCTCTCCAATAGTGTATGGGGTAACAACGACCTTCTGCTGTCGGACGACTGTCTCAAAAAGATAAGTCCCGGTCTCCTCATCTTCAGCAAGCACTTTTTCGTTCATATAGAACTCACGAATGAGTTCCACACAAAAAGGAGCCCGAGCAGGAACCCTACCAACTGGCTCAATAGGAACCCGCTGAAGTAGTCGTCCAAAGTCAGGAACGTCATGTATAAGATCACTGAAGTTGACACAACGCTCTCCAATACAAAATTTGCTCATGAACATCTTTCGTCTCTCTGGGGGAACATCTGTAGCATGCTTTGACCGAGTTTTCCTAGCACGAGAACCACCGCCACGTGAGGATTCTCCAGCTATACCTTTGCCCTTGTCCTGACGAGCAATAGGTTCTTCAGCTTCTTCCGGGGAGCTAGCCTGATAATCCGGATCAGAGCCGGACGCTTCTGCAGTTGTACGTGTCCTCTTAGAGGCCCCTCGACGACCTCTACCACCACCTCGGCCACGTCCACGACCGCCTCTAGCGGCCATCAGCACCAAAATTAGGATCATGAGCGAAAACGCCATTTTTCCTATACAAAAATTAACCTTGCATGAACAAAATTTTAAAAAAATCTGTAAAAATAGTGAAAAAATTTCTAATAACATTAGAATGCATACTAATGCTATTTCTTACCAAATCATGCAAAAAATTTCCTTCAAAAATGACATTTTACAAAAAATCCCGAAATTACATGAAAATTGAAGCTTAGAACATAGATCAGCGAAAAATAATGTGTTTTGATGTGATTCAAGTGGTCTAGAAGCAAGATAATGTCCTTAAGCACTGATCTACAGCAAAAAATTGCATAAAAAACGATTAAAAATAGAAATCTAGCTTCAACTTGGAATATTTTCGAAAAATAAACATGAATGCAATGAAACGATTAAATCCAAGCGAAATACTCACAAATTTCTGAGGGGAATCGTATAGATCTGGAAGAGGAAGGCACCAGGGATTTTTAGAGAGAGAAAGAACGAATTTTGATTTTGATTTGAGAGAGAAATAAACCCTATATCCGGTTATATAAGTCGCGGCTACAGTACGCGTACCGGTACGGGATCGTGTACCGGTACACGATCTCAGATTTCGAAAATTTGATTTGAAAATCCATCACATTTAAATTAATTTCATATAAATTAAGGCTTTTACTCCAAAAATTATTATAATGAAAATAGAATATTATAAAATTTCAAAATACATCGAATCATCAAAATTTAATTATCAAAACCGATCTCAAGTTTCAAAAACATCACGATGTAAGTTGATGAAAAAATAATTTTTAGAAATTCAAAAAATTGACACCAATTTGTCGTAACACGTTCAAAATAGAGATTTAACTAATATGACACCGGGGGTGGCTCTTTGAGCATCTTATCAACTTACCACCTTATAACTCCGAAAATTCTAAAATATTTATTTTTTTTAAACCTCTTTCGGTTAATCAATTTATTCTTCATGTGGTAGCTTCACACACTTGCCGGACGACCGGGGTGGTAGCTCTTTCCTACATGTGGTGGTAGTTTTCACACTCCTTTTAGGATGTAACTCTTTCCACATCTTTTAAACATAGGAGTTTTTCATTTTCTCCCTTTTTTTTATTTTTAAACAATTTCAAACTCCCCCTGGATTAGACAATCTCATAATTGAAAATATTTTGACAAATTTTAGTCTATTAGTGAATATCCATCTATCATATTCAACACACACAACCAAGATGAATTAATCACCAAGAGATCAAATTTGATTCCAAAATTTTGATAAATATATGCATTAAGAAATCATATATTAAATTATCGTCAAAATAATAAAAAGTGGAGTAAAAACGATAATTATGAAATTAAATACCGTTTAAGCGATTTTGAAAATTTTCTCTCTTCAAAATAATGATTCTCAATCATCTCCTTTCTCAAAAATTTGAAATTTCCAAATACCTTTCCTCAAAAATATTTTTTAACCGAATAAAAACCAAAGCACCAAAAATCGTCTAAACATGTAATGCAATGATTAAAAAAAATATGCAATAAGCACCTATCAAAGCACTACACAAGAAATCAAAAACAACTAAGACGAGAAGCAAGGAAAGATATCACCTTTCCGGATCCAAACTTGTCGGATCTTTTGTTTTCTTGGCTTGTCGACGTTCGGTGCCACTTGCTTAGATTTTTGATCAACCGTTGGAGGTTTCTTCACTTGAGACTTTGGTTGAATTTGTCGTTGAGGCTTATGCACCCGGTTTGCATGAACTTAGTGTTGTGCATTAGAAATCCGGTTCTTTTGAGGTACTCGACTAACATGATTTTTCTTTTGATTTCGCGGGGGGAGTCGAGTTGTAGATGATGCCGCTTGAGGTTTAGAAGTTGTCGAATAATGTGAAGACCTCGCCGATTGATTCATCTTTCCTTTATTTGGGCAATTCCTTTTGATGTGTCCTTTGATGCCACAAAGATGACACGCCTTGCCTTTTAAAGTTGTTGAGACTTTAGAAGTTGATTTTAAGTCCTTCTCAACATATGTTCTTTCATATCCAAGGCCCAATTTATCCGTTTGACCCAACCCGAGTATATGGTCCAACTTCTTCGATCCCGATGAGAACTTTTGTATGTCGGTTAGGAGTTGACGAACTTGGTCGGTCAAGGCTTGATTGGATTTGTGCGATTCATGAAATTGTTGCTCCAAAAATCCAATCTTGTCGTTAGAAGATTTGATCATTGATTCCGCTTCATTAAGCTTCTCTTGGAGGTCCGAATTATTTTTCAAAATTGATTCCCTTTCCTCCTCAAGAGCTTTGTTCGTGGTCCTCAAGTTGTTGTTTTCCTCTTCGAGATTCAACAAACGACGCCTCAACTTCTTATTGAGTTTAGCCATTTTCTTTGAGTCAATGAGAAGTTGATTGTACGCTTCCGCTATGTCGTCGTCGTTTGATTCCTCCTCACTTTCGCCATTGTTGCTCGAAGAGTCATGCGAAGAAACAGAAACATTAGAGTTAGTAGCAATAGAGGATAAACACACAACGTTAGACGAAGGTAAGGTAGATGTAGCAAAGAGGGCAAGGTTTCCATTCTTTTCTTCGTCACTCGAGCTTGAGTCACTCAAAGTTGTATCATCCCACGTCTTTGCTTGCATTGCCTTCTTAGTATATGATTTCTTTGAGGGACAATCCGTAGCTATGTGACCGTAGCCTTTGCACTTGAAACATCGGATTTCGCCTTCAAATTCATCCTTTTCTTTCGAAGCCTTTGCACGCTTCTTCTCTTTAGATGTAGAAGATTTAGAAAAAGATTGTCGCTTAGATGATGAAGCCTTGTCCGAGTTGTTCTTCTTTCGGAAATTCCGACGAAACTTCTTCGTTAGAAGTGCAAGTTGATGTTCGAAGTCGGCAAGAGAAACATCTCCGTCGGAATCCGAGTCTCCGTCTTCCTCTTTTGTCGATTTCAATGCAACCCCTGTGCTTTTAGAGAAAGACTTGGAAGTGGAATGATTAGTAGGAAAAGTCATTTCATAAGTTTGTAATGCACCTACTAATTCCTCGACTTTCATCTCGTCCGGATGTTTGACCGTTTCGATCGCGGCTACTTTAGCCCGAAAACGTTCCGGAAGAGTTCGAAGAATTTTACGAACAACTTTAGCATCCGGGATCTTCTCTCCCAAATTAGCACATGTGTTAATAATATCTTGAAGTCTAGTATAGTAATCGGTGAAAGATTCATGCTCCTCCATACGAATAGAATCAAATTGACTATTCAACATTTGGAGCTTTTGAATTTTTACTAAACTAGTACCTTCATGTGTAATTTGTAGAGTGTCCCAAATTTCCTTGGCGGTTTCACACGCCGAAACGCGAGTAAACTCCGTTTGTGACAATGCATTAAATAAAGCGTTTATGCCCTTGCCATTAAACGAAGATGACTCGTTTTCATCTTTGGTCCACTTGTTTCGTGGTTTAGGCGTTTCAACATTATCGACTTTTTCAATGGGATGTTTCCATCCAAATTCTATGGATTGCCATACCCGCTCATCGATTGCAATTAGAAAAGCTCTCATGCGAACTTTCCAATAGGCATAATTAGTGCCGTCGAAGAGCGGAGGTCGATTAATGTTTCCGCCTTCGGCCATTAGATAACAATTTATCTAGATCCCGCTCTGATACCAATTGAAAGTTTTGAGGAGCCCAAGGATCTATCTAGATTGTATCTATCACCTAGAGGGGGGTGAATAGGTGAAAGGCCAAAAACCACAAATCTCGATGCAATAAAAATAAATGCGGAAAATAAAAAGCACACCGAGATTTACGTGGGAAAACTCCAACTTGGAGAAAAACCCACGGGACCAACACGCGAAAAAATAATTCACTAAGAGAAAAGATTACAAGGTGATTACCGACTCCACGGACTCAACCTCTCTTAACCTCCTATGAATCTTCGCGCTACCCTCCGGGTTGTCCACGCCCTCACGTCCGAATCCACGAACGCCTCCACTTCGAATCCACGAAGCTTCAATCACGCCGAATCCACGACGCCACTCGAATCCACGAGCCCTCGATCCGAATCCACGAACCGCCTTCAATCACGCCGAATCCACGACGCCGTCATGAAGAACATCATGTGTATGGTGATCCTTCGCTTAGAGTATCGATAAAAACCAGGGAAAGAAACTCCAAGCGAAGCGGAGATCAAATCGACATATTAATATCAAATTCTAATATCTCGATTTGATCTAAAAGAGGCTTTTTGTAGAAAATAGATTTTAGATGAAATCCGAGCCTCTAGGGTTTCTCAAACATGTATTTTCGTGATGCTTCATATGTTAGAGAAGCCCAATAGCTTATTTATAGACTTTAGAATCAATTGAAGTCGGATTAGAAAGTTTTCACGTTTTTTACACTGTGTACCGGTACGCGAAAAGCTGTCACCGGTTACACAATGACGGAACGAAAATTTGCATTGCCAAAGTTGATGGCTGTACCGGTACTCGACGCTTGCTGTACCGGTACACAATGCATTTTTTCAGATTTTGCATTGTTTCGGGTTTTCAACGTTCCGAGGCACTTTCTAATCCATTAAACATTGAGTTTATGATTCTAATGCCTATAACTAAGTATGAATCACCATAACATGATTTTAAAACTTTACCTTTACGTCGTGATTCACAATGTGAGCTATTTTTCAAAATCTTCGAAATCTTGAACTCTTCAATCTTCGGCAATCCGCTTCGATCCTTCAAGACTCCGACTCACTTCACGAAACTTGCCAATACAAAATCCTTAACATCTGCCTGCTGTAGAAGAAGGTCCTCCAGGTGCTTCATCCGCGCCTCCTGTCAGCACGCCGCCTCCGTCTGCTGTCGGGGCGCCTCCGCCTGCTGAGTTACCAAATCGATAAGAGCCGCGAGCTGGCTCCTCAACTCACGGACCTCACCGAATCCGGAGGTAGCGGAAGTCTCAACCTCCTCCAGGTTTGCCGCGTTATCCGCTCCGGCAGATTGGGAGCGTGTAATCGGCATCGCACTACAGAATTATAAAAGCGCGAGTTAGTAAACCCACGCTATCGAATCCCCGCTAAAATAGATAATACCCTAAATCATGCGAAAGAAAGGAAGTGTACTTCACTACTAACTCTCGATGTTACGTTGTCGGCCGCCAACGTAACCCTCCGCGAAGCTAGAAGCTATACACTTCGATTCAACTCTAACTTTCTAGAGTTATCAAAATACCCAATGACGATACTTTGGCTTATAAGTCAAATAGATCTCGTCTCTCACGAGCCTATTTCCTATAGTCCAACCGGCATAAGGTTTGCTAGGTCCACTAAGACTCAACCCTAGGCTCTGATACCAAATTAATCTGTCACGCTCCGGGACCCAACGGAAGCCCGCTTGGCGCGTGCCCAGACCCGCCATATGTCTAAAACATACAAGGCGTCTAAAACAAACGATAAATAAGGCAATAAAAGGAGAACATCTAGAAGTATCAGAGCAAAGCATATCTAGATTTTTATAATAAGGGAAAGAACAAAAGACTAAATCCACTAAATAAAAATATAAGCAATACACTGAAATCCCAAAATACAAGAGCTAAACAAAGTACATAGATGGTCTCTAAACATGGTAACAAAACTCTCTCTCTCACAAAAACCAAAAAGAAGAGAGTGACCACCTAGGAGCAACAGCAAGCTCCGCTATCTAGCTATGCGGTTCCCTTGCCGCGATCCTATACCTTCGCCGGTGCCGAAGGCTTTGAAAGAAAACCACAAAACAGAGAGCGTGAGAACTATTAAATAATAGTTTCCAGTGGGCAATTACTAACTTCAGTGAAATGCGCCACTAGGCCCAATAGCTGTACAAAAGAGGGTAAATACATGTAAATAGATAAAAGCGAGGAATACGACAAGTAAATGAGTATGAATATTTGCTACCACATGATATCTCTACTTAGCAGATTTAGCATAAGTAAGAAAACTATTCTACCAAGAATACGAGCGTATATGCAACCAACATAAAGTCCCCAATGTAATAGTAAAATGTCCAGTTTACTATTCTAGTCAATGTCCACAGGTCATGATTTATGCTCAAAGTCAAATCTGAAGAGACCCGCCCGAAGGCTATCTGGCCCTAAGACCGACCCGTAGACTGTCTGGTCGGTGCCGAGCCTAATGGCCCCGTGGTAGTCAACATCCCCACCTTAGGGATGAGCCTAGCCCACGGCAATCCACTTCGGCACCCAATCCCGCACGGTGAATATGTATCGCGATGGCTATCTCCGAAGTGCTGGCTTGTAGGAAGCGACCCTCACAAGCATGTGCGAATGAGCACAATGGCAAGTAGCGCAAGATCCGTCCAAGTATCAAGTCCTCATGTCTAAAACATGGAGTATGTCACATATCTCATA
This sequence comes from Ananas comosus, assembly GCF_001540865.1. NCBI lineage: Eukaryota > Viridiplantae > Streptophyta > Magnoliopsida > Poales > Bromeliaceae > Ananas > Ananas comosus. Next base: position 8,968,799 of record NC_033627.1, read on the forward strand.
GGCCTATCTCTAAGTCATCATGCCTCTAACATGGAAGGTGTAAGATGTCAATGGCCTATCACTAAATTCCAATATAGCAGTTTCACAATTCACTATATCAAGTGCCCCTTTATAATACTTTGGTTTGCTAAGTCATGGCATGATAATTATGTTCATGAATGCATAATTCTAATCATTTTCGTCGCACAAGACGAGTATCCAACTCACAAAAAGAACCACTTCTCACATGCATGCCAAACATCCAGAATACCCTACCATATAGAGTGAAAATTTCATGACACATAAGGTATGCATTTTAAGTGTTCTAAAATTTACATAAATTCTATTTAGCATAGATTTGAAGTCATTTATACATTACGACAAGTATATAATACATAGGGGCCGTTTTGCCCCGTTTTCATGAAGCCAAACCCACCGGACTTCTCGAAATCCTTCTTTTCGCCGAACGGAGGTGTCCACTAGTCCCCTAGCACCCTAAAGCTGTAGGAACAAGAGTCAGACGAGTCGAAGGAACAACACCAAGCTCAATCATTAAGCTTCACAAGTATAGGGGCAAAAACTCACCGAATGCAAAGGAAACTCTCTCGATCTCCAAATAGGAGTTAGAGTCCTTCCAATCCAACCTAAACAAAGGTTCTAAATCCATCAATTAGGTTCCAAAGCCCTCAAATCAAAAATTCCCAAAATAAACCCTAAATCTCAAAATCTAGGGTTTCTACCAACAAAAGCATCAAAACTCCAAGCTAGAAGAAGGAAGCCATCAACTTACCTCTAGGATGCTTTAAACCAAGCTCAAGGTCCTCAAAAGTTGAGGGTTGATCCTCCACAAAGCTCCAAGTCCAAGCTCTAAGCCTCCAAGAGTGAGAAGGGAGGAAAGGGATGATGCTCCAAGACTCTCCCAAGCAAGCTCCTCTCCTTCTCCTTCTTCTTCTTCTCCTTCTCCTTCTCCTTCTCTCTCTAGAGTGAGTGTGAGGGAGAGAAATGAGGGAGTGAGAGAATGGAAGGACCATAAAAGCCCTCTAATGTAACAATATCCACCTAGGTCCTCCAACAATCAAAATAGTGCATCAGCCCGAACTGGGCAATTTTCGCCCAGAGGGACCGGTCTCTCCCGGCCGGAATCGGTCTCTCAGGTTCATCCCGCAAAACAAGCTCTCGAGAACGGGTCTCTCCCTGCGAGGGACCGGTTGCCTCAGCAAACAGCCGCGACCACGCAGTGGGGGACCGGTCTCTCTCTTCCTGGGATCGGTCCCCGAGAGTGACACTCTCAGGACTTTAACCAAAATCTAGGAATTCGAACTACGGGTCGGAACACCGTTTATGACTGTAACACACTGGACCTGTGCAAATTGCGAGGTTCGAGTGTTTGATATGGATTCCGAACTTTTCCACACTTGGTGGAAGGTCGTAGATGGTATTCCGGCCTAAAAGTTCGATTTCTGGAATTTTGGCTAGTCCTAGAGTTTTCACTCTCGGGGACCGGTCCCTGTTAGGAGAGACCGGTTCCATCGGAATAGTGTTGCGGCAGAACTTGAGGCAACCGGTCCCTGGCGGGGAGAGACCGGTTCCCGAACGCGTATTTTGTGGGAGGGTCCGAGAGACCGGTCCCTGGCAGGGAGAGACCGGTTCCCGAGCTTTGGTTTTGCGGGGCAGGCTGAGAGATCGGTCCCAGGTGTCGGAGAGACCGGTCCCTCAGCACGAAAACTGCCCAGACCGGGTTGTGCACAAGTTGCATTTTTGAGGGACCTAGGTGGATTTTGTTACATTTGAAGGCTTATAGAGTCTTTCCTCTCCCTCTCACCCTCATTTCTCTCCCTCACACTTACTCTAGAGAGAGAAAGAGAAAGAGAATAAGGAGGAGTGGGAGAAGAGCAAGATTTTCAGGCTTTGGAGCATCTTCCTCTCCCTTTGCGCACTATTAGAGGCTTGGAGCTTGGGCTAGGAGCTTGATAGAGGGTCAATTTTTAACCCTTGAGCATTTTGAGCTTGGTTTGGATCTTCTCTTGAGGTTAGTTGCTTGTTACTCCCCTCTAGACCTATTTTTGGTGGATTTTGGGAGATCAAACCCTAGATTGGGATTTTAGGGTTTATTTTGGGGCTTTTTGTTTGGTGGCTTTTGGGGCTAATCTAATGAGATTAGAACCTTCGTTTAGGTTGCCTTGTATGGGATTTGGCGTTCATTTGAGCTTTATTTGAGGATTTCTTCACCGGGGTGAGTTTTTCTCCACCTTAGCTTGAGGTAGTTAATGATTGAGTTTAGGGTTAATCGTAATGTTCGTTTAACCCTTGTTCCTACATCTTTAGGGTGCTAGGAGGCTAGTGGACACTTTCGTCGGAGCTTACGAAGGGTTTCGGTATCTACGGTGGGTTTGACTTCATGAAATCGGGACGAAATGGCCCCTAAGTATTCTATACTTGTCGTAACGTCAATTTGATTTCATATTCATGTTAAATGAGATTTATGTGAATTTCAGAACCCTTGAAATGCATGTGCTATGTGTAAGATGAATAACACTCTATATAGTAGAGCTATATGTGTAGACTGCATGCATGTGAAAGGTGTGTATCTTTGCAAGTTAAGAACATGTCTCTTATGCTAGAAATGATTAGAATTATGTATTCATGAACATAATTATTATGCTTGGACTCGTTGAACAAAAGCATCATAAAGGGGCACTTGAAACTAGTAAACTATGAATTGCAACATAGAGACATAGTGATAGACCATTGGGCATCGACTATATTCCATGTTAGAGACATGATGACATAGTGATAGGCCTTGTGACATTCGATACATTCCATGTTTTTTTTTTAGACATGAGGATTTGAGACTTGAGGCAGACTTATACGCATGCTTGCCATTGTACTCATTCGCACATGCTTGTGAGAGTCGCTCCTTACAAGCCGACACTCCGGAGTTAGCCATCGCGATACATATTCACCGTGCGGGATTGGGCGCCGAAGTGGATTGCCGTGGGAAAGGCTCATTCCTAGAGTGGGGATGTTGACTACCACGGGGCCATTAGGCACGACACCGACCAGACAGCCTACGGGTGGGTCTTACAGGGCAGACAGCCTTCGGGTGGGTCTTCATGCCAGACAGCCTTCGGGTGGATCTTATAAGATTAAACTTTTAACAGTTAAAGTGATAAGTGGACATTGACTAGAATAGTAAACAATGACATCTTTACTATTTGCATCGAGGACATCGTGTTGGTTGCATACTCATGCTTATATATGTTGGTCACACTCATGTACATACTTGTTATAGTTGCTTTATTACTTATGCAGTTCATGCTAAGTAGAGATATCATGGTAGAATAGTACTCATGGTTACTTACTTGTTCATTATTTCGCTTTTATTTATACTTGTACGGACCCTCTTTTGTAGCTTTTGGGCCTAGTGGCGCATTTCACTGAAGTCAGTAATTGCCCACTAGGAACTATTATTTAATAGTTCTCACGCCTCTGTTTTATGGTTTCCTTCAGAGCCTTCGGCACCGGCGGAGGCACGGAATCGCGGCAAGGGTGTCGCCTAACTAGATAGAGAGGAGCTTGTTTCGCTCCTAGGTGGTTGTTCCTTTTTTCTTTCTTTTGTTGTTGTGAGAGAGAGAGATTTTGAGTACCATGTATAGAGAGACCACCAATGTACTCCTTATGTTTCGCTTTTGTGTTTGGGATTTCCATTGTACTACTTTATGGCTTTATTAGTGGATTTCAGTTTTATATTTATCCCTTTGTTGTAGAACTTAGTTATTTACTTTGCTCTGATATCGTTAGATCCCTTTATTCTACTACTTTATTTATCGTTTTGTTTTAGACGTCTTATATGTTTTAGACATATGGCGGGTCTGGGCACGCGCCGGGCGGGCTTCCGCTGGGTCCCGGGACGTGACAGATTAGTTTCGTATCAGAGCCTACGGTTAAGTCTTAGTGGACCTAGCAAACCTTAGGCCAGTTGGACCATAGGAAATAGGCTCGTGAGAGACGAGGTCTATTTGACTTGTAGGCGAAAGTATCTTAATTGGGTATCTTTGATAACTCTAGAAAGTGGAGTTAAATCGAAGTGTATAGCTTCTAACTTCCTGGAGGGTTACGTTGGCGGCCGACAACGTAACATCGGGAGTTAGTAGTGAAGCACACTAGTCACTACTTTCGCATGATTTAGGTATTACTTACTTGAGCGGGGATACGATTGTAATATACCGAAAATTCGGAAAATAAATATCGAACTTTAGTCAAATTGACCAAAGTGCGAGGATGGTATACTTCAGAAAGTCCGAAGGTGTTAAGATGATCAAAAGTGCGTTGTGGGAGGTTTTCGAGAGCTAAAGGATCAAATTCTGCAAACTGCAGATTTTCAGCTCTCGGGGACCGGTCCCTGGAGGGAGAGACCGGTCCCCGAACACGTAAGTAATGAGACAGCCGAAAAATCGGCTAAGTCCTGAGGAGTTAGCTCTCGGGAACCGGTCCCTGCCTGAGAGACCGGTCTCCGAGAGACCGGTCCCCCAAGGAGGGACCGGATGCATCGCGCGCAGCAGCTCTGGCTGCGCTGGGACGACCTTCGGGGACCGGTCCCTGAAGGAGAGACCGGTCCCTGCCCGCGAAAACTGCCCATTCCAGGCAGTGCACAGAGATAAAAGCTGAGGGGTCTAGCTGCAATTTTGCAACCCATAGAGCTATGTATGGGGTGTAATGAGATATTTCTCTCATTTCCTCTCCCTCATACACTCTCTTCTCTCCCTCTCTCTCTAGAAGACAAAAGAGGAGAAGAAGACAAGGAAAAAGAAGAAAAAGAAGAAAAAGAAGGAAAAGAAGGTGGAGGAGAAGATCAAGGAGCAAGTTAACTTCATCTTCTTCCTCTCTAGCTTGGAAAAAGAGAGCTTACAAGGTCAGCTTTGAACTCTAGTTGTGCTAGAACCCTAAAATGGGTATAGATAAACCTAGAAATGGTTTTTAATGAAGTATTTAGAGTCTTTGAAGCTTTATTTTGCTTCTTTAGAGATCAAAAACCAAGGTTTGCTATAGAGGTGAGCTTGGACCACCTCTAATGGTGAAATCCAAACTAGGGTTTGGAATAAGCTAGGAATGGTTCTAATGGACTTTTTAGGGTATAATGAAGCTACTTTTGCTTCCCAATGAGATCAAACCCTAGGTTTACACATATAATGGAGCTAGGGCACCCAAATTGGGGCTTTTGCTCATGGGGATTTCTAAGTGCAATTGACCTTCTAAAAACCTAATTGGAGATATTTCCGACGGATTGGTGCGCTCGGATTAACGTTACGAAAAGCCAAAGTAAAGATATGAGCAAAATGGCCTAATAGGGCTTCGTTTTGCCGCAGGTAGTGAACCGGGCGACTAAAAATCTCAAGAAAATCATCGAAGCACCTTTGAAAGCCTACAAGGTGGGTGGTGCTTCTCAAATTCATTGAACTTCTCTCTATGCCTAATGTGTCATTCAATTGAGCATATGTTACATATTTGTTGCATGCATTTTAGGATAAAGCAATGATAAAAATGTGATGATGCATGATTGTGAGTACAACTTGCATAATATGATGAGTGAGAACTATGTGAATGTTGAAAACCCTATGTGTATGCATGAGAGAAAAGTGAGCACCCAAAGTGAGTAAAAGAACAGAGTGACACTATGACATAGATCGAGTGGCATTTGATAAAGTTAACGTAAAATGACACTAGAGATAGTGTGAGGTAAAGAACCAATGTAATGTAAAGAATGATGAAAATGACAAGGCTTAAAGTTAAAGTAATGTGGGGAGTAAAGAACATGAAGTGCCAGAGGTAGCCAAAGCTAAAGAACATAAAGAACAAGAATGCTAAAGATAGCAAGAGTAATGAAAATGTAAAGAATGTGATTGCATGAGTTTGCAACATAAAGTGATGTAAAGAACACTAGAGTTAGTGTAAAGTCAAGATTGAACTTATAATCCTTTGAGTTAAGGATATGATCATACTTGCTATGAGTTCCGTGCTCGAGGGCGGTCGCTCCCCCTCGGGCGATGCGCTCCGGAGTTATGCATCCGGGTTGGAGTAGACCCGTAAGGACGGTCCTAGCTGGTGAGTACCTGCGATGATGGACTTAACGTGAGGCAAGTTAATGTGGCGAAACCCCCGGGTTAGCCTTAATGATTAAAGAGCAAAGAACAAAGAATAAAGAACAAAGAGTAAAGTGAAAAGAACTAAAGAACATGCATAATCTGCATCTATTAATGTTGAGCATATTCCTTGCTTTTGTTCAGGCATATTAGCATCATGTTATAGATTGGTTACCATATTTCAGCTTATCCTTTCTATTATGCCTGAGTTAGTCCTAGTGGGAAAGTCGGTGATGTTGAGGCCGAACCCACTGGGAACTTTGTTGTAGTTCTCACCCCACTATTTCCACAGAGCCGGGACCGAGCGAGCCGGCGAGCGACCGAGGTAAAGGTATCGCGCCTTAGTCAGAGGCCACCAAAGTTGGGTTTCATTTTGTAGTAAAGTACCCTATGATCATCTCCGTGTATGATGGTAAATGATGTAAAGAAAAGAAAGTAATATGTATTTTGAGGTAAACGTGATGTAAGAAAGAAATGATGAAATGAAATGTAAGGAATTCGAAAATGAACCAGATGGATGCGATGTATATGATCTAAAATGAATCATATTACTTGTGTAAATGTTTAGTTTTCCTTTCTTTCACTAATGGCTATTGCTTACCCTCGTGTAAGCCGTTTGTGTATGTTTCCGCTAGTGCTTTTCTCTATTGATGAAAATGTACATGTGATGAGCCTTGGGCGGATAGGGGAAACTCTGTCCGTTCGGCGTCTGTTTGACGTGCTCGGGCCGGCCCAAATTGGTGTCGGTCCCGGGGCGTGACAACGATAGCGTGGGTTACTAACTTACCTTCTATGATGATGTAGTGTGATGCCGATTACACGCTCCCAATCTGCCGGAGCGTATAACGCGGTAAATCTGGAGGAGGTCGAGACCTCCGCTACCTCCGGATCCGGCGAGGTCTGAGAGTTGAGGAGCCAGCTTGCGGCCCTTACTGATATGGTGGCACAACAGACGAAGGCAGCGCGCCGACAGGAGGCGCGGATGAAGCGCTTGGAGGACCTCCTACTTCAGCAGGCTACTGCTCGAGAGACTCAGGCCCCTACACCGCCAGCACCAATTGTGGACGTGGCACCGAGGGCACCGTCACCCGCGCCCGGTTCTTCACGGGCAGCGCCCGTGGTTGTACCCCGGGAGGAGGACATAGTGGCACCACCGGCTGAGACGCCACCGACGGGGGCATTTTTTCGCGTGACGGTTTCTGCAGAGGAAAGGGACATGCTTATGGAGCGCCTCAACAAGTTTAGGAGGTGCAGTCCTCGGATCTTTGACGGAGAGAAGGTCGACCACTGGATCGTGGAAACGTGGTTGATGCATATGGAGAAGCTCTTCCGCGACACCTTCGTGGAGGAGAGAGATTGAGTTTGGCTCGCCACACACCATTTGAACGGCGAGGCCTACCGCTGGTGGTTGGATCTCCAGGAGTACCCCAGCACTGATTTGGTAGCTATTACTTGGAAAAGATTCAAGGAGCTTCTTTTGGCACATTACTTTCCTACCAGCATCAAGAGGAAGATGGAGCTGGACTTGCGCAACTTGCGCCAGGGAGACAGAACAGTAGCCGAGTATGAGCAGGAGTTTTCTCGGCTCTACACTACGTGCCTTTCGTCGTGCGGGACAACGAGGACAAGGCCCGCATTTTTGAGCGAGGGTTGCGACCGTCGATTTTTCAGTTCACACAATCCTCTAACCTCCAAACCTTCCGGGAGGTGGTGGATCGCGCGCTCATCATGGAGAGCGGCGCGGTAGACGTCTAGGATCAGCGAGAGGTGATGGACAAAGGTAAGGCCAAGAGGCCTACGGCAGAGGGTGCGAGCCAGACGCATTCTAGGAAACCGTCGAAGTACCCCAGGAGCCAGCAGCGCGGACGCGGCTCAGCGGCGCATCGAGGAAGACCTGATCATCGCCAGCCCTCCCAGTGTGTGATCTGCGGTGGCCCTCATCACCCACCGCAGTGTCCACAGCGGACGGACAGGTGCTACCAGTGTAGCCAGGAGGGCCACATCCGTACTTAGTGCCTGAGAGGTTCTTCACCGGCACTATCGACTGCATCGGCACCGGCTCTTCCAGCCGTCAGTCACGGGACTCCGTCGACGCAGTACCAGCCGGGGCGGCCACCCGTCCAGCGCCAGAGAGAGGGTTCTCAACAGGCCCCGAGTGGGCGTTTGTATGCCGCTCAGACCGAGGAGGCGGCAGCAGCCGAGGATGTGGTTGCAGGTATCATTTTACTTGATGGCATTAGAGTTCGTGCTTTATTTGATACCGGTGCATCGCATTCATTTATAGATCGGATGTTTGCCGAGTTGCATGGCATCCCTTTAGTTTCTTTGTTGCATCAGGAACATGTTGTAGTATCCGACCACACTCTGGATATTAGAGAGTATTGCCCTAGTTGCCCTGTTCGGGTAGGAGATTGGATCATGCCCGTAGATTTGCTAGCTCTGCGCAAGCTAGGGGATTTCGATGTGGTCTTGGGTATGGATTGGCTAACTAAGTACTACGCCACCATCGACTGCAAGAATCGCACGGTTACTTTTAGAGAACCGGGGCAGATTGAGATTGTGTTTAGAGGATGCCGGAGTTCGCTTTTTGCGATGTCGATCAGCTCGTCTCGATCTAGGCAGCTGATCAGCGGAGGATGTGTAGCTTACTTGGCTAGTGTTGTGTTGAGGGACGAGGATGACACCCCTAGGATTGAGGATATCCCGGTGGTACGGGAGTTTCAGGACGTGTTTCCAGCTAAGCTACCGGGTATGCCACCCGATAGGGAGATCGCGTTTGTGGTAGATCTCGTCCCTGGGACTACTCCAATCTCGAAGGCAACCTATAGGATGGCACCGGCGGAGCTGAAGGAGCTGAGGGCACAGCTACAGGATCTGTTGGACAAGGGTTTTATTCAACCGAGCGTCTCGCCGTGGGAGCGCTAGTTCTGTTCGTCAAGAAAAAAGACGGATCACTTCGCCTATGTGTGGACTATCGTGACCTTAATAAAGTCACGATCAAGAATAAGTATCCGCTGCCGAGGATCGACGACTTGTTTGATCAGCTTCAAGGATCGTGTGTGTATTCCAAGATAGACTTGCAGTCAGGATACCACCAGTTAAAGATCAAACCCGAAGATGTGTCAAAGACGGCTTTTAGAACACGGTATGGACATTACGAGTTCACTGTTATGTCGTTTGGGCTTACTAATGCCCCGGCAGCTTTTATGGATCTGATGAACCGTGTTTTTAAGCCTTATCTAGACAGGTTTGTCGTGGTGTTCATCGACGATATTTTGCTTTATTCCCGAAGTGATGCGGACCACGATGAGCATTTGAGGCTAGTACTTCAAATACTTTAGGAAAAGGAGCTTTATGCCAAGCTGAGAAAGTGTGAATTTTGGCTTTGAGAGGTAGCATTCCTTGGACATTTGATATCGGGATCGGGTATAGCCGTGGATCCCAAAAAAATTGAGGCTATCAAGGATTGGCCGAGACCGACGAGTCTCACGGAGATACGGAGCTTCCTTGGACGGGCAGGTTATTACCGGAGATGTAGTGTGATGCCGATTACACGCTCCCAATCTGCCGGAGCGGATAACGCGGCAAATCTGGAGGAGATCGAGACCTCCGCTACCTCCGGATCCGGCGAGGTCCGAGAGTTGAGGGGCCAGCTTGCGGCCCTCACTGATATGGTGGCACAACAGACGGAGGCAGCGCGCCGACAGGTGGCGCGGATGAAGAGCTTCGAGAACCTCCTACTTCAGCAGGCTACTGCTCGAGAGACTCAGGCCCCTACACCGCCAGCACCAGTTGTGGACGTGGCACCGAGGGCACCGTCACCCGGGCCCGGTTCTTTGCGGGCAGCGCCCGTGGTTGTACCCGGGAGGAGGACATAGTGGCACCACCGGCTCAGACGCCACCGACGGGGGCAGTTTTCCCTGTGACTGTTTCTGCAGAGGAAAGGGACATGCTGATGAAACGCCTCAACAAGTTCAGGAGGTGCAGTCCTTGGATCTTTGACGGAGAGAAGGTCGACCACTGGATCGTGAAAAAGTGATTGATGCATATGGAGAAGCTCTTCCGCGACACCTTCATGGTGGTGAGAGATTGAGTTTGACTCGCCACACACCATTTGGACGGCGAGACCTACCGCTAGTGGTTGGATCTCCAGGAGAACCCCAGCACTGATTTGGCAGCTATTACTTGGAAAAGATTCAAGGAGCTTCTTTTGGCACATTACTTTCCGACCAGCGTCAAGAGGAAGATGGAGCAGGACTTGCGCAACTTGCGCCAGGAAGACAGGACAGTAGCCGAGTATGAGCGGGAGTATTCTCAGCTTCTACACTGCGTGCCTTTCGTCGTGCGGGACAACGAGGACAAGGCCCGCATTTTCGAGCGAAGGTTGCGACCGTCGATTTTTCGGTTCGTGCAATACTCTAACCTCTAAATCTACCGGGAGGTGGTGGATCGCACGCTCATCGTGGAGCGCGGCGCAGCAGACATCCATGAGCGACAAGAGGTGATAGACAAAGGTATGGCCAAGAGGCCTGCGGCAGAGGGTGCGAGCCAAACGCACTCTAGGAAACCGCCGAAGCACCCCAGGAGCCAGCAGCGCGGACGCGGCTCAGCGGGGCATCGAGGAAGACCTGATCGTTGCCAGCCGTCCCAGTGTGTGATCTGCGGTGGCCCTTATCACCCACCGCAGTGTCCGCAGCGGACGGGCAGGTGCTACCAGTGTAGCCAGGAGAGCCACATCCGTACTTAGTGCCCGAGAGGTTCTTTACCGGCACTATCGACTGCATCGGCACCAGCTCTTCCAGCCGTCAGCCACGGGACTCCGTCGACGCATTACCAGCCGGGGCTGCCACCCGTCCAGCGCCAGAGCGAGGGTTCTCGACAGACCCCGAGTGGGTGTTTGTATGCCGCTCAGACCAAGGAGGCGGCAGCAGCCGAGGATGTGGTTGCAGGTATCATTTTACTTGATGGCATTAGAGTTCGTGCTTTATTTGATACCGGTGCATCGCATTCATTTATAGATCGGCTGTTTGCCGAGTTGCATGGCATCCCTTTGGTTTTTTTGTTGCATCCGGGACATGTTGTAGTACCCGACCACACTCTGGATATTAGAGAGTATTGCCCTAGTTGCCCTGTTCGGGTAGGAGATTGGATCATACCCGTAGATTTGCTAGCTCTGCGCAAGCTAGGGAATTTTGATGTGGTCTTGGGTATGGATTGGCTAACTAAGTACTACGCCACCATCGACTGCAAGAATCGCACGGTTACTTTTAGAGAACCGGGGCAGATTGAGGTTGTGTTTAGAGGATGCCGGAGATCGCTTTTTGCGATGTCGATCAGCTCGTCTCGAGTTAGGCAGCTGATCAGCCGAGGATGTGTAGCCTACTTGGCTAGTGTTGTGTTGAGGGGCGAGGATGACACCCCTAGGATTGAGGATATCCCGGTGGTACAAGAGTTTCAGGACGTGTTTCCAGCTAAGCTACCGGGTATGCCACCCGATAGGGAGATCGAGTTTGTGGTAGATCTCGTCCCTGGGACTACTCCAATCTCGAAGGCACCCTATAGGATGGCACCGGCGGAACTGAAGAAGTTGAGGGCACAGCTACAGGATCTGTTGGACAAGGGTTTTATTCGACCGAGCATCTCGCCGTGGGGAGCGCAAGTTCTGTTCGTCAAGAAAAAGGACGGATCACTTCGCCTATGTATGGACTATCGTGAACTTAATAAAGTCACGATCAAGAATAAGTATCCGTTGTCGAGGATCGACGACTTGTTGATCAGCTTCAAGGATCGTGTGTGTATTCCAAGATAGACTTGCAGTCGGGATACCACCAGTTAAAGATCAAACCCGAAGATGTGTCAAAGACGGCTTTTAGAACACGGTATGGACATTACGAGTTCACTGTTATGGCGTTTGGGCTTACTAATGCCCCGGCAGCTTTTATGAATATAATAAACCGTTTTTTTAAGCCTTATCTAGACAGGTTCGTCGTAGTGTTCATCGACGACATTTTGGTTTATTCTCGAAGTGATGCGGATCATGATGAGCATTTGAGGCTAGTACTTCAAATACTTCGAAAAAATGAGCTTTATGCCAAGCTGAGCAAGTGTGAATTTTGGCTTCGAGAGGTAGCATTCCTTGGACATTTGATATCGGGATCGGGTATAGCCGTGGATCCCAAGAAAATTGAGGCTATCAAGGATTGGCCGAGACCGACGAGCGTCACGGAGATACGGAGCTTTCTTGGACTGGCCAGTTATTACCGGAGATTTGTCGAGGGGTTTGCTAAGCTATCTACTCCCTCACGAGGCTCACGCATAAAGGTGTCAAGTTCATCTTTAATGATGCGTGCGAGAGAAGCTTCCAAGAGTTGAAGCAACGACTGAGGACCGCCCCGATCCTGACCCTACCTGTTGTTGGAGCAGGATATGTGATTTATAGTGATGCTTCACATAATTGATTGGGCTGAGTTTTGATGCAGGACGGCAAGGTGATTGCGTATGCTTCTCGCCAACTGAAGGAATATGAAAAGAATTACCCTACGCACGATTTGGAGTTGGCGGCCGTAGTCTTCGCATTGAAGTTATGGCGCCACTACTTGTATGGCGAGCGGTGTGAAGTATACACGGATCACAAGAGCCTCAAATACCTGTTCACTCAGAAGGAGTTGAACTTTAGACAGCGCAGATGGTTGGAGCTGCTCAAGGACTATGATTTGACTATTCTTTACCACCCGAGCAAGGCTAACGTGGTGGCGGATGCGCTAAGTAGGAAATTAACGAAAAACTTAGCAATGTATGTGGTTACTCAACCGCAGTTAATCGAGCAGATGAAGCGGTTGGAGTTGGAGGTAGTGACTCCTGACACACCTTTGAGATTGATGACCTTGATAGTGCAACCTGTACTCTTGGATAGAATTAAAGAAAAACAAGCTTCCAGTGTGGAGTTACAAAAGGTTCGAGATAAAATGGTTGATGGTTGCACCACCGACTACCTTGTGGATGACCAAGGATTGATGTGTTTCCGTGGGCGGATTTGTGTGCCGGCAGATTCGGGTACCGGCAGATTCGGGAATTAAAGAGGATATTCTTCAAGAAGCACACCGAGCGCCCTATGCTATACATCCGGGAGGCACCAAGATGTATAAGGACTTGAAGTTGCTTTATTGTTGGCCCGAGATGAAAAAGAGCGTTGGCGAGTTTGTAGCTCGTTGTCTAACTTGCCAACAAGTAAAGGCTGAGCATCGATTACCCGCGAAAAAACTTCAGAGTTTGCCTATTCCCGTGTGGAAGTGGGAGAAGATCACCATGGATTTCGTGACTGGATTGCCCCGCTCTCAGGCCAGGCATGACGTTATTTGGGTGATCGTGGATAGGTTAACGAAGTCGACACACTTCATACCTATTCATACTACTTGGGCTAGGAGCTTGATAGAGCATTTTGAGCTTGGTTTGGATCTTCTCTTGAGGTTAGTTGCTTGTTTCTCCCCTCTAAACCTATTTTTGGTGGATTTTGGGAGATCAAACCCTAAATTGGGATTTTAGGGTTTATTTTGGGGCTTTTTGTTTGGTGGCTTTTGGGGCTAATCTAATGAGATTAGAATCTTGGTTTAGGTTGCCTTGTATGGAATTTGGCGTCCATTTTAGCTTTATTTTTGGATTTCTTCACCGGGGTGAGTTTTTCTCTACCTTAGCTTGAGGTAGTTAATGATTGAGTTTAGGGTTAATCGTAATATTCGTTTAACCCTTGTTCCTACATCTTTAGGGTGCTAGGAGGCTAGTGGACACCTTCGTCAGAGCTTACGAAGGGTTTCGGTATCTACGGTGGGTTTGACTTCATGAAATCGGGGCGAAATGGCCCCTAAGTATTCTATACTTGTCGTAACATCAATTTGATTTCATATTCATATTAAATGGGATTTATGTGAATTTTAGAACCCTTGAAATGCATGTGCTATATGTAAGATGAATAACACTCTATATAGTAGAGCTATATGTGTAGACTGCATGCATGTGAAAGGTCTGCATCTTTGCAAGTTAAGAACATGTCTCTTATGCTAGAAATGATTAGAATTATGTATTCATGAACATAATTATCATGCTTAGACACGTTGAACAAAAGTGTCATAAAGGGGCACTTGAAACTAGTAAACTATGAATTGCAACATAGAGACATAGTGATAGGCCATTGGGCATCGACTATATTTCATGTTAGAGACATGATGACATAGTGATAGGCCTTGTGTCATTCGATACATTCCATATTTTTTTTTAGACATGAGGATTTGGGACTTGAGGGAGACTTATACGCATGCTTGCTATTTTGCTCATTCGCACATGCTTGTGAGGGTCGCTCCCTACAAGCCGACACTCCGGAGTTAGCCATCGCGATACATATTCGCCGTGCGGGATTGGGCGCCGAAATGGATTACCGTAGGAAAGGCTCATTCCTAGAGTGGGGATGTTGACTACCACGAGGCCATTAGGCACGGCACTGGCCAGGCAGCCTACAGGTGGGTCTTACAAGCCAGACTGCCTTCGGGTGGGTCTTCGTGCCAGACAGCCTTCGGGTGGGTCTTATAAGATTAAACTTTTAACAGTTAAAGTGATAAGTGGACATTGACTAGAATAGTAAATACTGACATCTTTACTATTTGCATCGAGGACATCGTGTTGGTTGCATACTCATGCTTATACATGTTGGTCACACTCATGCACATACTTGTTGTAGTTGCTTTATTACTTATGCAGTTCATACTAAGTAGAGATATCGTGGTAGAATAGTACTCATAGTTACTTACTTGTTCATTATTTCGCTTTCGTTTATACTTGTACTGCCTCTCTTTTGTAACTTTTGGGCTTAGTGGCGCATTTCACTGAAGTCAGTAATTGCCCACTTGGAACTATTATTTAATAGTTCTCACGCCCTCTGTTTTATGGTTTCTTTCAGAGCCTTCGGCACCGGCGGAGGCACTGGATCGCGGCAAGGGTGTCGCCTAACTCGATAGAGAGGAGCTTGTTTCGCTCCTAGGTGGTTGTTCCTTCTTTCTTTCTTTTGTTGTTGTGAGAGAGAGAGATTTTGAGTACCATGTATAGAGAGGCCACCAATGTACTCCTTATGTTTCGCTTTTGTGTTTGGGATTTCCATTGTACTACTTTATGGCTTTATTAGTGGATTTTAGTTTTATACTTATCCCTCTGTTGTAGAACTTAGTTATTTACTTTGCTCTGATATCATTAGATCCCTTTGTTCTACTACTTTATTTATCGTTTTGTTTTAGACGCCTTATATGTTTTAGACATATGGCGGGTCTAGGCACGCGCCGTGTGGGCTTCCACTGGGTCCCGGGGCATGACAATGACCCTCCACGAAGTGTGAAAAAGTTCGGATCACTAATCAAACACTCGAACCTCGCAATTTGCAAAGGTCCAGTGTGTTACAGACGAGGAACATGCCGAGCATTTAAGGCAAGTGCTTCAAGTCCTTCGGGAGGAGAAGCTATATGCTAAGTTAAAGAAGTTTGACTTCTGGCTCAGAGAGGTCGCATTTCTAGGGCATGTGATTTCCGCCGGTGGAGTTTCTGTAGACCCGAGAAAAGTTGAGGCAATCAGGGATTGGCTGCGCCCGACGAACGTCACGGAGGTTCGAAGCTTCGTGAGCTTGGCGGGCTACTATAAACGGTTCGTGGAGGGCTTCTCAAAGATAGTAACTCCACTTACCCGTCTGACTCAGAAAGGCACTAAGTTTGTTTGGAGCGAGGAATGTGACAGGAGTTTTAAAGAGTTGAAACAGAGATTAACTTCGACTCCGGTGCTCGCTCTACCGGTGCAGGGCGAAGACTTCGTAGTCTACAACGACGCGTCCTATCTTGGATTAGGGTGTGTGCTGATGCAAGGCGAGAAGGTAATTGCCTATGCATCCCGTCAGCTGAAGAGTTATGAAAAGAACTACCCCATCCATAACTTGGAGCTAGTGGCGGTAATTTTCGCCTTGAAGCTATAGAGGCACTACTTGTACGGTGCCCATTGTGAGATATATACCGGCCACAAGAGCTTGAAGTATCTATTCACGCAGAAAGAGCTCAATATGCGACAGCGGCGGTGGTTGGAACTGTTAAAGGATTATGACGTTGATATCCTTTACCACCCCGGGAAAGCAAATATGGTTGCGGATGCGCTAAGCAGAAAGTCAGCAGAGAACCTCTCAATGTGGGTTACAAATCAGACGCCCTTGTGACTGGATATGGAGCGGATGAACCTGGAGGTAGTTGCTCCTGAGACTCCAGCTCAATTGATGATCCTCGTAATCCAACCAACCTTGTTGTAGAGAATTAAGAATCTACAGCATGCGGACCCGAATCTCCAAAAGGTGCGGTGCAATATCGAGGAAGGTCGAGGCGGCGACTTCAGTATAGACGCCGGTGGTGCACTTCGGTTTCGAAACCGGTGGTGTGTGCCTGAGAACGAGGAGCTTCGTGAGCTCATTTTGCAAGAAGCTCACCGGCCTCCATATGCTAATCACCCGGGTGGCACCAAGATGTATCATGGATTGAAAATGCATTATTGGTGGCCGGGAATGAAGAGCGATATTGGACGTTTTGTGGCGAAGTGCCTAACATGCCAACAAGTGAAGGCAGAGCCTCGATTTTCAGCGGGAAAGCTTCAAAGTCTACCAATCCCTGTCTAGAAATAGGAGGACATCTCGATGGACTTCGTGGTCGGCTTGCCTCGCTCGACGGGCGGCCACGATGCAATTTGGGTAATTCTGGACCGATTGACAAAATCGGCTCACTTCTTGCCGATCCATACTACGTGGGCAGGCGACAAATTGGCGCAGGTGTACCTTGACGAGATAGTGAGACTGCACGGGGTACCGAAATCGATCATGTCGGATTGCGACCCCCGGTTCACTTCACACTTCTGAAAAAGCCTGCAGGAAGCTCTTGGCACACGGCTCGACTTTAGCACTGCATTTCATCCTCAGACCGATGGGCAAATAGAGAGAACCATTCAAACTCTGGAGGATATGTTGCGAGCGTGAGTAATTGACTATAAAGGAAGTTGGTGTGATCATTTGCCGATGGCCGAGTTCGCCTACAACAATAGTTATCACGCTAGTGTAGAGATGGCACCATTCGAGGCTCTTTATGGGCAGAAGTGCCGATCTCCTACACACTGGAGCGATGTGGGTGAGCATGCGGAGTTTGGCCCAGACGTGTTGCGCGAAGCGAAGGAAAAAGTCCGCCTTGCTCGCAAAAGATTGCTCACGGCGCAGTCAAGATAGAAAAGCTACGCAGATAGACACCGACGAGATATAGAGTTCGCGGTGGGCGACCGCGTATTCTTAAAGGTTTCACCGATGCAGGGTATGAAGCGGTTTGGAGTGCAGGAAAAGTTGAGTCCCCGATACATTGGACCCTACGAGATATTGGAGCGAGTTGGCGCGGTGGCTTCTCGGCTCGCTTTGCCGCCGAAACTCGCGGATGTACACAATGTGTTCCATGTCTCCAACCTACATCCATGATCCGGAACATGCGATGTTATATGAACCGCCGAAACTTCATGAGGACTTGAGCTATGAAGAGTTTCCAGTGGGGATTATCGCCCGAGAAGTACGAAAGTTGAGAAATCAAGAAATTCCCTATGTTAAGTTCCGGTGGAGCAATCACGATGATCGCGAAGCCACTTAGAAGCTCGGGGACCTGATGAGGAAACATTATCCCCACTTGTTTGAGGATTGAGGTAAAAGTTTAAGTAAGTTGAAAGAATTGGGTTAGTTTCGAGAACGAAACTCCTTTTAAGGAGGGGAGGATGTAAGGGAGTGAATTCTCGAAATACGAGAGTTGCACTCTATCCAGGATCGACTACTTGTCGTAAGGGTTGACTTCGAAAAGGCCGGAGTGGCACGGAACCCAAAAAGTGTGTTGGAAGGAGTCCACGAGAGCAAGGAGTGCAAATCTGCACTTGGCAGATTTGACTCTCGGGGACCGGTCTAAGAGGGGAGAGACCGGTTCCCGAACGTTGCCTACGCGAGCCTGCTCTCGGGGACCGGTCCCAGGCAGGGGAAGACCGGTCCCCCACAGCGGGGCTGCTGGCATACGCACGGGGCAACCGGTCCCTCGGCTGGGGAGACCTGTTCCCGAGCGCGTGCACTGGGGGATGGCTCTCGGGGACCGGTCTCAAGTCGGGGAAACCAGTCCCTCCGCACGCGAACAGCCTAGTGAGGGCAGTGCACAAGATGAAAAGTTGAGGGGCTAAAGTGGATTTTGTTACATTAGAGAGGTATGTAGGCCCCCTCCCCCTCTCTTTCTCTCATTTCACTCCTTCTCTCACCCATCTCTCTTTGTCTCTCTAGAAAGGAAAGAACAAAGGAGAGGAAGAAGAAGAAAAGAGAAGAAAAGAGAAGGAAGAAAAGGAAGGAGAAGAAGAAGGAGATCAAAGAGGAGCTTTTGGACATCTCCCTCTCCCTCTCCTCTTCTCTTTGGTGTAGCTCAAGAGGTAGGCTACCAAACCCTAGCTTGTAAACTTAGGGTTTTGGGTTTTAGCTTTTGAAATGGGTCAAATGAACCCTAAACAAGCTTCTAAGTAGATCAATCCCAAAGTCTAGGGTTTGATTGAGTGGGTTTGCTATAGGTGCAAACCTAGGGCTCCAAATTGGAGTTTTTGATAAAGTATGAGATTGATCTCATTTGAGGGCTTGTGAACCTAATTGTTAGGTAACGAAACGCAGGGGCGAAGTCGGATTTGCGATTCGTCGACCGAGTGAATTGATATCGGCAAAACAAGGCCAATCGGGTTTCGTTTCGACCTAAGCGGCGAGAAAGCATCGAAGCAAGTGCCGAGGAACATCTTTAGGACCTCTACAACCTAAAACACGATCGCAAGGTGGGGGGTGCCATCCAAAACAATCGAACTCTTTTCTATGTCTTAGAATAATATAATTTTCATCTCTTGCATGTTGAATTGTAGTACCTTTCCTTATGCTTTCTAAATGTTAACCTAGTGTACTTGGAATGCTTGGTGAAATGGATAGGTGCGGATTGGGTCGGAACATGGATCCTATGGTGCTAAAGAAAAGAGATGGAACTCGACGGTTATTTAATGACATAGAGAGTGGCACCTACATATTTAAAGAACAAAACGAGTGGCATTAATGTAGTGTATTTGACACTAGAAGTCTATGGACTTAGGGATAGGTGGAATCCCTTAGAAAATGCCTTGTGAACAATGAATTTAGTAAAGCTATGTGTTTTGCAGGATTCTCGGAATAAATGAGTTCCGAGAAGTGTTGGCCCTAGTTCGTAGGGTATCCTCACGTGGAGAGGATAGATCAACTCACGGTCTGTTATTCGAGATGGTAAAGCCATCCATATCCTCACATGGAGAGGATTGGTCGTCGAGTACTCCGGAGTGTCGTGCGATAGGGACCACATGGAGGTTGACAGACAATCCCGAGTCTGAGAGCACATGGAGCTCCTTACCCAGAGGGATATAGATGTGAGATGTAGGCAAACCCAAGGGTTCTGCCACAGATTGGGTAAATGAAAAGTTAATGTTGATGTTGAACATTATTCATCGAACATGAATCGATCTTGTTAGCATGATAGTAAACTTGTACTATATGATGCATGCATTCATACACATGATTATGGGCATAGTAGCATAATTTTTCTTTATGCCTTTACCGCTTTAAGATATCTATCTTTCTATCTCGTTGTTGCTTATGCCCACTTGGAGCTAGTGGAGAGATCGGCAGAGTCGGCGGCCGAGCCCATTGGGAACTATGGAAGATAGTTCTCACCCCACTCTATTTTTAGTGGTAGGTACAGGTTTGCCGGGAGAGGACCGCGGCAAGGGCATCACGCCCGATCAGTGAGTTCGTGGTAGATAGTAGCTTTCCTTTTTGCATTTGGCACACCTATATATTTGTGAGAGATTCATGTTGGTGAGGTTGGAGAGCTATGTATTTTGATGATGTATTCATTTTGGGAAAGAAAATGTAAAAGTAAAAAAATGCAAACTATTGTAATAGTTAGTAAAGTACTCTCTTTATTTCACTTGTATTTACTTGTGGATTACTTGCTCTTCTTGTTGTTGGCACTGTTTGTGCCCTGTCGATCGTGTATGTATGAATTTAGTTTTCCTGGGTAAATTCTTGTACATGATCAGGTTTTTGAGCCTTGGGCGGACAGGGGAGGTCCTGTCCGTTCGGCGTCCGCTTGCCGCGCCCGAAACGCGCCAAATTAGTAGTGTTTTCGCGGCGGGGCATGACATCATGACTCTGTTCAACTCTCAGTAATCCACGCAGAGTCGAAACGATCCGTCCTTCTTCCATACAAACAACACCAAGGCTCCCCACGGTGATACATTTGGCTGGATGAATTACTTGTCGAGAAGATCTTGCAATTGACTCCTCAACTCCTTCAGTTCCGCCGGCGCCATTCGGTATGGAGCCTTTGAGATCGGTGCAGTACCGGGAACCAAGTCTATGACGAACTCGATCTCCTGATCCGGTGGTATCCCCGGCAACTCCACGGGAAACACATCCGGGAACTCCCGCACCACTGATATCTCCCCAAAGTCGGAGCCACTCACTCCACTTCTACAACAGTTGCTAAAAATGTTGTGCAACCGCTGTTGACCAGCTTCCTTGCTCTCGTCGCCGATACAGTCGCGACGAAGCACGAGCTCTGACAAGCCCGATAAGTGAACTCTTTTTGTCCTGGCTCACGAAACGTAATCACTCGACTCTTGCAGTCGATCGTTGTGTGATATTTCGAGAGCCAGTCCATGCCAAAAATGACATCATATGCCTCTAGTTTCATGAGTTCCAATTTCCGGATAGGCATAACCCAGTAGCCTATTTGTACCGGACACGAGGCGCACTCCGAATAGGTGTTAAACGTCCACCCAGGGCTCTCAACTCGCCACTTGTCACTCGCTTCTATATGTATGCCATGCATGCGTGCGAATGATCTACTGATGAATGAATGTGTGGCGCCAGTATCGAATAAAGCCCTAGTGCGAATTCCATTAACCAGAACCATACCTGCCAAAAGGCGGTGCTCCTCCGCCTCTGCAGACTCCTCAGCTTGGACCTGAGCGGCGAATACCCGACCGCTCGGGGCCGATCGTGCCATCTTGGGTTGGCGCGGCATCATCGCACGTCTTGTCGAAGCTGCCGCCGGAAGAGCTCCTCTATAGTGAACCGGAGCTGCCGGCACTGATGCAGTCAATGGGGCAGGTGAGGCTCCTCCAACCGGGCAATCTCGGATCAAGTGCCCCGGCTGCCTACACTTGTAGCACCTGCCTTCGCGCTGCTCACAACGAGACACCAAATGGTCTCCACCACAAATGACACACCGCCGCGCTCCACGGCCTTTTTGCTGAGTCCGTGGATATTTCGAGGGCTTTTTGAATCGTGTTTGACCCCCCGAACTACCGCCTTGGCGCTTCTTGCCCTTGTCCTTGGACTCGGCTAGCAACTCGCGCTTCTCCTAGACGTGGGCGTCACCGTGCTCCGCCCAAAGCACTCTATCGAAGACCTCCGCAAAGGTCGTGAGCTTAAGTATCTGCATGGCCTTATAGATCCCTAGCCGAAGTCCTCGCAAGAACCAGTCAGCCCTGTCCCAATCGTCTCTCACAACATCAGGGAGACAGTCAATGATATGAGAGAACTCCTGCTCATACTCATACTGAGCGATCCCCCTGCTCTAGCTTGCGGAACTTTTCTTGTACCTTCCGCTTCAAAGTATCGGGAAAGTAATTGGCGAACATCGCCCTCTTGAACTCGTCCCACATCATCGGCGGAAGGCTAGGAAGTCGATCTCTTTTGACCCGCTTCCACCAAACCTTCACCGCCTTCTCCAAACAGTGGGTGGCGAGGTATACTTTATACCTCTCCAAAGTGCGTAGGTCTTCAAAGAGAGTCTCCATCGAGTCAATCCATGACTTGACCATCGCCGGCTCCACCTTCTCCCACTCGAAGATGGGTGGATTGAATTTCTTGAACTTGATAAGAGCCGCCAACGCGTGCTCCCCTTCCACATCGTCGGCCGTTATCTCGGGAGTTGTCAACCCCGACACCGCCTGAGGAACAATCATCAGCGGTGGACGTGCCGTCACCGGAACCGCCGCAATTCCCTCACCCTCAGCCGCTTTAGGTACGCGTACCGAGGGTGCGGGCGGACCATCGCCCTCCGTCACCGTCGTGGCCGCCGCTCCAAAAGCTCCTGGAGCCACTCGAATCGAGTCTCCTGTCGCCGCACCACATCAGTCAGTGCGGTCACTTGCGCCTGCAACCGATCCATCTCGCTCGGTCCCGTTTGCTCGGGCACCTCAAGTAGTGGTGCCGGAGTAGACCTTGTGCTCGGGCGTCCTCTTGGTGCCATTGGCTCCTGAAACGCAGTCACGCCCCGCCTCGAAAACACTACCAATTTGGCGCGTTTCGGGCGCGAAAAACGGACGTCGAACGGACAAGACCTCCCATGTCCGCCCAAGGCTCAAAAACCTGATCATGTACAAGAATTTACCTAGGAAAACTAAATTCATACATACACGATCGACAGGGCACA
The DNA here is from genome assembly GCF_001540865.1 of Ananas comosus. NCBI lineage: Eukaryota > Viridiplantae > Streptophyta > Magnoliopsida > Poales > Bromeliaceae > Ananas > Ananas comosus. Next base: position 8,991,489 of record NC_033627.1, read on the forward strand.
AACAGTACCAACAACAAGAAGAGCAAGTAATCCACAAGTAAATACAAGTGAAATAAAGAGAGTACTTTACTAACTATTACAATAGTTGCATTCTTTTACTTTTACATTTTCTTTCCCAAAATGAATACATCACCAAAATACATAGCTCTCCAACCTCACCTACATGAATCTCTCACAAATACATAGGTGTGCCAAATACAAGTGGGCATAAGCAACAACAAGATAGATAGATAGATAGATATCTTAAAGCGTTAAAGGCATAAAGGAAAACTATGCTACTATGCCCATAATCATGTGTATGAATGCATGCATCATATAGTACAAGTTTACTATCATGCTAACATGTTCGATGAATAATGTTCAACATCAATATTAACTTTTCATTTACCCAATCTGTGGCAGAACCCTTGGGTTTGCCTACATCTCACATCTATATCCCTCTGGGTAAGGAGCTCCATGTGCTTTTTGACCCGGGATTGTCTGTGGACCTCCATATAGTCCCTATCGCCCGACACTCCGGAGTACTTGACGACCAATCCTCTCCATGTGAGGATATGGATGGCTTTACCATCCCGAATAGTAGACAGTGAGTTGATCTATCCTCTCCACGTGAGGATACCCTACGAACTAGGGCCAACACTTCTCGGAACTCATTTATTCCGATAATCCTGCAAAACACTTAGCTTTACTAAATTCATTGTTCACAAGGCATTTTCTAAGGGATTCCACCTATCCTTAAGTCCATAAACTTCTAGTGTCAAATACACTACATTAATGCCACTCGTTTTGTTCTTTAAACAAGTAGGTGCCACTCTCTATGTCACAAAATAACCGTCGAGTCCCATCTCTTTTCTTTAGCACTATAGGATCCATGTTCCGACCCAATCCTCACCTATCCGTTTCACCAAGCATTCCAAGTACACTAGGTTAACATTTAGAAAGCATAAGGAAAGATACTACAAGGCAATCCTACAATGGAACATGCAAGAGATGAAAATTATATTATTCTAAGACATAGAAAAGAGTTCGATTGTTTCGGATGGCACCCCCCACCTTGCGATCATGTTTTAGGTTGTAGAGGTCCTAAAGATGTTCCTCGGCACTTGCTTCGATGCTTTCTCGGCCGCTTAGGTCGAAACGAAGCCCGATTGGCCTTGTTTTGCCGATATCAATTCACCCGGTCGATGAATCGCAAATCCGACTTCGCCTCCGTGTTTCATTACCTAACAATTAGGTTCACAAGCCCTCAAATGAGATCAATCTCATACTTTATCAAAAACCCCAATTTGGAGCCCTCGGTTTGCACCTATAGCAAACCCACTCAATCAAACCTTAGACTTTGGGATTGAAGAAGCTTGTTTAGGGTTCATTTGACCCATTTCGAAAGCTAAAGCCCAAAACCCTAAGTTTACAAGCTATGGTTTGGTAGCCTACTTCTTGAGCTACACCAAAGAGAAGAGGAGAGGGAGAGGGAGATGTCCAAAAGCTCCTCTTTGATCTCCTTCTTCTTCTCCTTCCTTTTCTTCCTTCTCTTTTCTTCTCTTTTTTTCTTATTCCTCTCCTTTGTTCTTTCCTTTCTAGAGAGAAAAAGAGAGTCGGGTGAGAGAGGGAGTGAAATGAGAGAAAGTGAGGGGGAGGGGGCCTACATACCCCCTCTAATGTAACAAAAACTACTTTAGCCCCTCAACTTTCATCCTGTGCACTGCCCTCACTGGGCTGTTCGCGGGCGGAGGGACCGGTCTCCCGACTTGAGACCGGTCCCCGAGAGCCATCCCCCAGTGCACGCGCTCGGGAACCGGTCTCCCCGGTAGAGGGACCGGTTGCCCCGCGCGTCTGCCAGCCGCCCCGCTGTGGGGGACCGGTCTTTCCCTGCCTGGGAGCGGTCCCTGATAGCAGGCTCGCGTAGGCAACGTTCGGGAACCGGTCTCTCCCCTCTGGGACCGGTCCCCGAGAGTCAAATCTGCCAAGTGCAGATTTGCACTATTTGCTCTCGTGGACTCCTTCCAACACACTTTTTGGGTTCCGTGCCACTCCGGCTTTTTCGAAGTCAACCTTTACGGCAAGTAGTCGATCCTCGAAAGAGTGCAACTCTCGTATTTCGAGATACACAGGTACAGCTGTAGTGTTAAAGAGCACAACTATATTACCTGCCACATCTATATGTCCACTTCTATATAGTAGCCTTTACTTTTGCAACTATAGCTTAAAATGGAACAATTATAGAGGTCGCAGCTACAGCTGTAGTGTTAAAAGGTACACCCATATATCTGCCACATCTATATGTCCACTTCTATATGGTAGGCTTTGCTATTGCAGCTATAGCTTAAAATAGAACACTTATAGAGGTCGCAGCTACAGCTGTAGTGTTAAAGGGCACACCCATATACCTGCCACATCTAAATATCCACTTCTATATGCTACCCTTTACTTTTGCAATTATAGCTTTGAATGGAATAGTGATAAGCCAGTATAGTACATCTAAAGCGATATAGGGAACACCAATAGACCCGTGAATGAAATGTCCCCGCTTGTTGGGTGCGACCTGTTTTACCTATTTGAGTCTGTGACTGTCTTACCTATTTGAGGACTACTCTATTTTGTAGTAGTTCTCGCACCTAGTTGTTGACACCTTTTGCAGAGCCTTTTTCTGCAACTACTGCTGTTGTTGATTCCAACCGAGGCAGGGGAGTTGTGAATTAGAGTTATCCCTTCCTTTGTCGTTTGCTAGAGGAGCACCCATCAGAGATAGTTTTGAAATTTTGTTTGTACATATGGTTATGATGTCGTTGTACTCGCTAGAGTGAGAGGGTTTGTGGACTTTGTATGTACAACGACCCCTTTATGTTTTATATATTTGTTTTAGTTTAGCAGCTCTATACTTCTGGTTGTAGCTATGATTTGATTACAGGTACAGCTATCGCTTCATATATTTAATTACAGGTACATCTATCGCTTCATATACACGAGAAATTTCTATGTATACAGCAGGTCTGTTGGCGCACCTGGAAAAACGTGAAAATTCAGGACGTGACAGATTAAGTTGGTATCAGAGCTTCGTATTAGGTCGTTGGGACCTAGCAAACCCTAAGCTTGGCAAACCTTAGGAAGGCAAGATTCGAGAGCCGTGACTTATCGTGAAAGTCGGCGATTGATTTATTTAACTTCTCCTAGAGTGGAGGGAGTGATTGAAGATGTGCCTGTTTCTGCCAAGGAAATTATGTCGGCTGCAGACTGCATGATTTTGAGGAGGAACGGGATGGCCTTCTAGACTTTCGCTAGATTGGGTCGAGAGTGTTTGTGTTTTGTGTCTAACCCTTGTTTTGGTTTCAGGTGGCCATGAGGCCTTATCGACGCCGAGGTCGACCGTTGACGCGAGATCCGTTCGCGCCGCCAGAGATGCGAGCGCAGAGGGGACCGAGTGCACCTACGGATTTGAGAGAGCAGTTGGCTGCCTTGACAGAGATGATCAGGCAGTAGGGTGCATTATTGCAGAGGATGTGCGAGACAGTCACTCAATAGTAGAGTGTTGAGCCAAGAGCAACCGTGCAGCTGGCACTTTGGGTGGAGCGAGTTGTATCGGTTTGGGAGCGGGCGACGGTGCCGAGACAGAGTCAGGATAGAAAGCGTACGGTTCTAGATGACGGAGGACAAACCAGTAGTAAACGTCCGCCGAGGCCTCCACGATCACACTCTCAGGGTCGTGGGTCATCGGGGCGACAGCGGTCTGGGGGATCTCGCCAGCAGTGACAGCAGCAGAGGACTCCGCAGTGTATTATTTGTGGTGGACCGCATGGCTTCGATATTGTGAGCAGAAAGTGGGCCAATGTTTTAGATGTGGCCAGCTAGGGCATCTGCAGGTAGCTTGTCCCCGAGCGGCATGGCCAGCACCTTCAATGGCATCAGCCCCGCCGGTACCTCAACAGACTTTTGGAGCACCGCCGAGCTACAGTCGGGCGGATAGAGTTGTAGTGTCACAGCAGAGTGAGCGGTGACAGCAAACATCGTGTGGCAGCATGTATGAAGCTCAGGTTGAGGATTCCATGACAGCAGACCGTGTGGTGGCAGGTATCATTTTGATTTTTGGTATTAGAGCTCTTGCACTATTTGATACTGGTGCATCACATTTTTTTTATTAGTCCAGCATTTGCATCATTGCATGGACTAGAGATAGAGCCGCTGTTACATGCACGGGAGGTGTAGATTTTCGACCATATGTTGTAGGTGGCGGAGTGTTGTTGGTCTTGTCCAGTGCAGTTGAGCCTTTGGATTATGCCTGCAGACCTGTTGGTCTTGGGGCAGTTACAGGACTTTGATGTAGTGCTTGGCATGGATGGGCTGGCGCGGTACTATGCGACGATCGACTGTGGAGTTAGGATAGTGACGTTCCGCGAGTCAGGCCAAGAGAAGTTCACGTACAGAAGCTCCAGCAGTACGTTGTTACCACTTTGATTTCGTTGGCGAAGGCTAGACAGCTGATGAACCGCGGATGCATCACTTTTCTGGTGACAGTGGTAGAGGTGCCAACGGTGGCACTGGGACTTGAGGATATCCCCGTAATTCGCAAGTTTCTGGATATTTTTTGTCGAAGTTGAGGACTATGCCACCGGATAGAGAGATTGAGTTTGTGATTGACATAGTTCCTGGAACTGCGCCAATCTCGAAAGCACCCTACCGAATGGCACCGGCAGAACTGAGGGAGCTAAACGCATAGCTTGAGGATCTAATGGATAAAGGGTACGTGAGACCTAGTGTATCGCCTTAGGGAGCGCCGGTGTATTCGTGAAAGAAAAAGGGTTGGTTCACTTAGGCTTTGTGTGGATTACCGGGAGTTGAATAAAGTGACCATCAAGAACAAGTATCCTTCACCGCGCAACGATGATCTGTTTGATCAACTGTAAGGATCTTGTGTCTTTTCAAAAATTGATCTTCAGTCAGGTTACCACCAGTTGAGGGTGAGGGCCGAGGATGTTTCCAAGAACGGCTTTCCGAACTCGGTACGAGCATTAGGAGTTCACAGTGATACCTTTTGGATAGACTAATGCCCTGACGCATTCATGGATTTAATGAATCAAGTAGTGTTCAATGATGATATTCTGATATACTCCCGGAGTAATGCGGAACATGAGGAGCACTTGAGGATTGTATTACAGCTTCTGAGAGTGAAGGAGTTGTATGGTAAGTTGAAGAAACGCGAGTTTTGGCTTCGGGAGGTTGCTTTCTTCGGCCATGTGATTTTTGCAGTTGGAGTGACAGTTAGCCCGAAGAAGATTGATGCGATTCAGGATTGGCCAGCTCGACGACGGTGTCACGGCCCGGGACCCAGCGAAAGCCCGCCCGGCGCATGCCCAAACCCGCCATATGTCTAAAACAACAAGGCGTCTAAAACAAACAATAAATAAGGCAATAAAAGGAGAACATCTAGAAATATCAGAGCAAAGCATATCTAGATTTCTATAATAAGGGGAAGAACAAAAGACTAAATCTACTAAATAAAAATATAAGCAATACGACTGAAATCCCAAAATACAAGAGCTAAACAAGGTACATAGGTGGTCTCTAAACATGGTAACAAACTCTCTCTCACAAAAACCAAAAAAAAGAGAGTGACCACCTAGGAGCAACAGCAAGCTCCGCTATCTAGCTATGCGACTCCCTTGCCGCGATCCCGTGCCTTCGCCTGTGTCAAAGGCTCTGAAAGAAAACCACAGAACAGAGGGCGTGAGAACTATTAAATAATAGTTCCCAGTGGGCAATTACTAACTTCAGTGAAATGCGCCACTAGGCCCAATAGCTGTACAAAAGAGGGTAAGTACATATAAATAGATAAAAGCGAGGAATACGACAAGTAAATGAGCATGAATATTTGCTACCACATGATATCTCTACTTAGTATGATTTAGCATAAGTAAGAAAACTATTCTACCAAGAATACGAGCATATATGCAACCAACATAAAGTCCCCAATGCAATAGTAAAATGTCTAGTTTACTATTCTAGTCAATGTCTACAGGTCATGATGAATGCTCAAAGTCATATCTGAAGAGACCGGCCCGAAGGCTGTCTGGCCCTGAGACCCACCCGTAGGCTGTCTGGCCGGTGCCGAGCCTAATGGCCCCGTGATAGTCAACATCCCCACCTTAGGGATGAGCCTAGCCCATGGTAATCCATTTCGGCGCCCAATCCCGCACGGCGAATATGTATCGCGATGGCTATCTCCGGAGTGCCGGCTTGTAGGGAGCGACCCTCACAAGCATGTGCGAATGAGCACAATGGCAAGTAGCGCAAGATCCGTCCAAGTATCAAGTCCTCATGTCTAAAACATGAAGTATGTCACATATCTCATAGGCCTATCTCTAAGTCATCATGTCTCTAACATAGAAGGTGTAAGATGTCAATGGCCTATCACTAAGTTCCAATATAGCAGTTTCACAATTCACTATATCAAGTGCCCCTTTATGACACTTTGGTTTGCTAAGTCATGGCATGATAATTATGTTCATGAATGCATAATTCTAATCATTTTCGTCGCACAAGACGAGTATCCAACTCACAAAAAGAACCACTTCTCACATGCATGCTAAACATCCAGAATACCCTACCATATAGAGTGAAAATTTCATGACACATAAGGCATGCATTTTAAGTGTTCTAAAATTCACATAAATTCTATTTAGCATAGATTTGAAGTCATTTATACGTTACGACAAGTATATAATACATAGGGGCCATTTTGCCCCGTTTTCATAAAGCCAAACCCACCGGACTTCTCAAAACCCTTCGTTTCGCCGAACGGAGGTGTCCACTAGTCCCCTAGCACCCTAAAGATGTAGGAACAAGAGTCAAATGAGTCGAACAAACAACACTAAGCTCAATCATTAAGCTTCACAAGTATAGGGGCAAAAACTCAACGAATGCGAAGGAAACTTTATCGATCTCCAAATGGGAGTTAGAGTCCTTCCAATCCAACCTAAACAAAGGTTTTAAGCCCATCAATTAGGTTGCAAAGCCCTCAAATCAAAAATTTTCAAAATAAACTCTAAGTCCTAAAATCTAGGGTTTCATATGATAAAACCCACCAAAACATGCTCCAAAGAGTAGATTAAGCATACTAATCTCCTTGGTAGCTCCAAACCAAGCTCAAAATGCTCTAGGGTTGAAGGTTGATCCTCTATCAAGCTCCTAGCCCAAGCTCCAAGCCTCCAAGAGTGAGAAGAGAGGAAAGGGATGATGCTCCAAGACTCTCCCAAGCAAGCTCCTCTCCTTCTCCTTCTTCTTCCTCTCCTTCTCCTTCTCTCTCTAGGATGAGTGTGAGGGAGAGAAATGAGGGAGTGAGAGAGTGGAAGGACCATAAAAGCCCTCAAATGTAACAATATCCACCTAGGTCCTCCAACAATCAAAACAGTGCATCAACCCGAACTTGGCAATTTTCGCCCAGAGGGACCGGTCTCTCCCAGCCGGAACCGGTCTCTCAGGGTCCTCCCGCAAAACAAGCTCTCGGGAACCGGTCTCTTCCTGCCAGGGACCGGTTGCCTCGGCAAACAGCCGTGACCATGCAGCGGAGGACCGATCTCTCCCTGCAAGGGACCGGTCCCCGAGAGTGAAACTCTCAGGACTTAGCCAAAATCTAGGAATTCGAACTACGGGTCGGAACACCATCTACGACCCTCCACGAAGTATGGAAAAGTTCGGATCACTAATCAAACACTCGAACCTCGCAATTTGCAAAGGTCCAATGTGTTACAGACGCTTCTCGAGGTGAGGAGCTTCGATGAGTTGAGACAGAGGTTGATGTCGGCTCATATTCTTTACTTGTTCCGACATATACCAAATGTAGTTCCCCGCATCCATCACCTCCTTGTCCAACCTCCCACTACCGGAGCCCCGTGCCGCCGCCACCGCAGCCATTGCTCACGACCCCTTACTTACTCCCACACAAATTCAACCATCCCTCTCACAGAGGTGGCGCCTGGCAACGGCAGAGTATGAGGAGGCGGCGATACCCCAATTGGACCGACAGAGCTTCTCCCAGATAAAGTCCGCGGCAGTGAGCGGCGGAGGTGGTTCCAGGCGGCGAAAAGGCGAAGGAAAAGGGAGCGGGGATGAGGGAGAAAATAGAGAGGAAGGGTTTGTTGGGAGAAAGAGAGAGAGATAGGGAGAGTAGAAAAATCTGGGAAGAATGGGAGAAAGAGGGAAGAATGGAAGAGGATAAGGGAGAGTAGAAAAAAAGTCTAAGAAGAGGCGTGGGCAGAGAAATAGGATGATCGTGTGCGGGCCCCACTGTCCTGGAAATACTATCAAAATTTCATTGGGTTACCAATTAGTAAATTTATAAATATAAATGGTTTTTAGCCACAAACTTGGAAAGTAGCTCAACTAATATTCTATTCGAGAACCAATTCTTGAATAGAATGTTAGTTGGGCTCGAATAGAATATTAGTTGGGCTACCGCCGGCAGCCCCGTGTCACCACCGCTGCGGCCATTGCTCACGTCCCCTTACTTGCTCCCACACAAATTCAGCCATCCCTCTCACAGAGGTGGCACCCGACAGCGGCAGAGAAGGAGGAGGCGGCGGTGCCCCAATTGGACCGACAGAGCTTCTCCGAAATAGGGTCTGCAGCAACAAGCGATGGAGGTGGTTCCAGGCGGTGGAAGGCTCGAAGAGGAGGGAGCGGGGAAGAGGGAGAAAATAGAGAGAAAGGGTTTGTTGGGAGAGAGAAAGAGAGAGAGGGAGTAGAAAAATCTGAGAAGAATGGGAGAGAAAGGGAAGAATGGGATAGAATAGGGAGAGTAGGAAAAAAAAAAAGTCTGAGAAGAGGCATGGGAAGAGAAATGGGATGATTGTGCCCGGGCCCCACTGTCCGTGAAATACGATCGGGCTTTCGTTGGGTTGCCAATTAGTAAGTTTTTAAATATAAATGGTTTTCAGCTCACAAACTTGGAAAGTAGCCCAACTAACATTCTATTCAAGAACCAATTCTTGAATAGTTCTTGAATAGAATGTTAGTTGGGCTACCATCGGCAACCCCGTGTCGCCACCACTGCAGCCATTGCTCACGTCCCCTCACTTACTCCCACAAAAATTCAGCCATCCCTCTCATAAAGGTGGTGCCCGGCAGCAGCAAAGGAGGAGGAGGCGGTGGTGCCCCAATTGGACCGACAGAGCTTCTCCAGATAGGCCGCGGCAACGAGCGGCGGAGGTGGTTCCAGGCGGTGGAAGGGCCGATGAGGAGGGAGCGGGGAGGAGGGAGAAAATGGAGAGGAAGGTTTTGTTGGGGGAGAGAGGGAGAGAGAGCGAGAGTAGAAAAATCTGAGAAGAATGGAAGAGAGAGGGAAGAATGGAAGACGATAAGGGAGAGTAGAAAAAAAAAAGTTTGAGAAAAGGCATGGACAGAGAAATGGGATGATCGTGCGCAGGCCCCACTATTCGTGAAATACAGTCAGACTTTCGTTGGGTTGCCAATTAGTAAGTTTATAAATATAAATGGTCTTCAGCTCACAAACTCGAAAGTAGCCCAACTAACATTCTATTCAAGAACCAATTCCCACCACAATAACATGATTGTGTATATGCAAATAGAAATCAAATCATTTCCCTAATCATTTCCCTAATCTCCGGAGTGGCACTCGACGGGAGCGACCCCTACCGAGTATCATATCACCTATCCTGTCAACTCAAGGTGGCATCTGCACGTTATAGTCATAATTACAAAAAACTGCTACTACTATGATCAACTCAACACCAACTATCTAAAAGAGTGAATCACACACGTCTCATCTCACTAGCAAATGTCCAAAGAAATCCTGTGATGCATAGAAAAATCAATGCAAGAAAGAAATAGAGATAACAGTCATGTATTACGCTACAAAGACCATATATAAGTCACATCAGATCGATTTTAATTCCTATTCATATGCATATTCCATACTTCTGCTCATGATCAGATATCAATGCTAAGTTTCTATCATGCTTCAATTTTCATGGACTTAGGATCAATAGAAAGTAAATCATATGCGCAAATTCAAGTATTATATAACTTTTGCCAAAATAGACATAGGGAGAAATTCGCCGTTTTTGGTGACTCGGAACCCACCTCCACTCGCTATGTCGACTCAGGCAAAAGAAATGCTACACGCGACCCTTCCTCAACTCACGATTGCCCAACAACACTAAACACGACAAAACGTTCGGAATTATGATCAATAAGGCAATATCTCAAATCAAGCTCGATCTACGCAATTTGAACATCATTACCTTAAGTTGTTCCTAATCGGAAGTGTATAGCACTCTAATTCACGCTCCTGGGCACCCTCAGAGCGTAATTTGAAGGTTAGAGGTGCGAATCACGCCAATTGCACGTTTAAATCATAACCATTTCATTCCTTCTCTACTATTCTCTCTCTCGTTTTCTCTCTTTCTTTCCTTCTCTTTTCTTCATCCTCTTCTTTCTTTTCATTTCTTTTTTCTTTTTCTTGCTGCCCCAGCAGCAACAGCAATTGCTGTTGCTGCTCGGTAGCCTGCAACAGCAGCTGCTGCTGCTGCTACTACAGTACCCGCAGCAGCAGCAGGGCAGCAAAGCTACAGTAGCAGCAGCAAGGGGGAGAAGAGGGAGGAAGGAAAGGAAGAAGAAAAGGAGAAGAGAAGGAAAGGAAAAAGGAAGGGAAGAAAGAAAGGAAAGGAAAGAGAAGAAGCAAAATAACTCACCTCAATCTCTTGTTCTTCTTCTTCCACTTCTTCTACTTCTCTTCGTTCTTTCTCTTTTTCCCTTTCGTTTGCAACATCAGATAAAGGGAGAGAGAGGATAAGATCAACACTCCTAATTTTGCACTCTAGCCCACACACTCTGGCTATTTGCAAAATAGTCCCTCGTAGAAACAAGTTAACCCAAATAATCCGTTTTCACGTCAATTTAGCATCAAAACGGATTCATTCCAACATCGCGCTCACACGCTAACCGACAACCTAGACCAATACCATAAAACAAGTAACAAAAAAAAAAAATCTGTATTCTACAATTCGTTTGCCAGGTTGTAGAACAATAAGATTTATAAAGATATTATGAGATAAAACAAAGAGAAAAGTGATAAATGATATATCAATGACCGAAATGTTGCACAAAACAAAGGAACCATAGAAGTAATGTCAATCAGAATAAAATCTACCTCAGGCTTTTTATCATCAGGCCATACTAGAGATTCCAATCTTAGAGCAGTATATAAACCTCCAAACCCACCGCCTAAAATGCGAACGCATGGTCTTTAGAAAATAATAGGGCATCAGTACTTAACAACAGAGAGCATAACACAAATATATGTGCCCAAGAAAAAAAAAGAGAGAAAAAGAATGTGGAGAAAATTTTACATACCAGCTAACACCTAGGAGCTCAAACATATAATAAGAGAAAATTTTATATATTTCCGAAAAGACCTACAGTTAAGAGTGAAAAATGCAATCAAAATGCTACTTGATTTAGAAGTTTTCAAATAATTACAATATATCCCTACAAAATTATGTATACCATAGTACTTTCATATATGACCACTTAAACAGCAAGGCACAAAATAAAAGGCCAAGTTATCTGCACAAAGCAGCTGAACTTTTATTCTTCTATCAACAGACGATAGATCACACAGGTTGAAGAAAAACATACAAGCGAGGCTCGTTGCCTCGCCACTCCCACGAGCGGCCAACCGCTCGCGAAGTCCCAAGTCTCCGCTCACCTCGGATTGCTCAAGGACATCACTTGTCCCATCCCACGCTGATCTAAACGAAGATCGCCTACGCCGTGCCATCGTTTCCTGAATCGCGACAACACGGTCAGTCTCGACTTTCCAAGTTGAACACGTAAAAACTAACATCGGCTCGACTCAAATCAGGTGAAAGTCACGCAAGGGCGTCTATTCTCATCCCTCGGTTTTATGTTGTCGATCGTCCAACATGAACACACTTGGTCGAGAATAAGCCACACCTTGAGTCTACCTTTAACATCCGTTTTAGAGGTTTACTAAACCTGACCCAATCGATCCATCTTTCGCCGCAACACATAGGTTCACGTCACTCACGCACCTATGGCCTTAAGGTTTACAGTCCTTGGGTCTCCTAGGCCCATCCTAGACTCTCTCTTTACTTGCTCTTAACTTGCTCTGATACCATGACCATCTGTCACACCCCGTGACCCGCCAATTTGGTCGGACCCGGGCACGTCGATCAGACGCCGAATGGATAGCACCTCCCCTGTCCGCCCAAGGCTCGACAACAAGATCATGTACAAAAATTTGCCCAGGAGAAATTCAAACAACATACATGATCTAACAAGAAGCACCACAAGTGCTACACAATTAAGAGCAAGAATCAGAAGTAATATACAAGTGAAATAAAGAGAGATAGTCTAGCTATTACATCCACAAGGCATTCAACATTTACATATTGATTTACATTTTCATCTTTCAAAATGAATACATGTTCTTCTCATAATACAAAATGGCTCTCCAACATAAGTAACTCCCAAATACATCACATCTCTATGTACACGAGGGTACTCTAATGCAGAAGGGAAAGCTACTAGCTACTAGGGCGCTATGCCCTTACCACGGTTCTCTGCCGGTACGCTTTCGCTAGGCCCTGCAACAAAGTGGAGTGAGAAATATATAAATATAGTTCCCAGTGGGTTCGACCGCCGACTCCGCTGATCTTCCCACTAGGTCTAAGCAGGCGTAAGCAGATAGATAAATAGGTAGAAATGTAAACTGCAACTATTCTACCATGCCTTCAATGCGATACAATGTATGCAATAATCATCATGCAACAATATACTATCATGCTAGTATGATGTCAAGAGTATGTATATGTAACATAGCAATGCAATCTACAACATACACTATGTCTACTCAAGGTAAGAATGTAATTCTACTATGCCATTCATGTTCATTACCCAATTTACCTGGTTAACCTGTAGGTTAGGCCCTCGACTCACTCTCAATCTCATAGGTAAGGAGAAGCTGCACTCGCACACTGAGACGGTCTGCGGGACAACTACGTCTGCCCCTGTGTGAAGTACTCCGAAGACCACTACTTCGGTGGAGCGACCACCGACAAGCGAAACAGACTAGTGAGTATGACCCAATCCTCACAAGAGGATACTCTATCTACTAGGGTCATAGTGCCTCTGCAGCACAGTCACGATGCATAATCAAATGCCAGGACTTCTACCATCCCTAAGTTCATGTCATGCTTACCACACTAGGCTCGATGCCACTCGTTCGATCATTGTAGTAATTGTTTTCCAACTAGTTGACATGCCACTCATTCATGTTTAGTGTTTCTACTACACTAGTTCAAATGCCACTCATCTAGGCTATTGTATGTCCAAGTTTATCTCTTTATGCCACTATAGGATTCTATGTCACGAGGCCCAATCCTCATGCCTCCCTAGTCCATGTGTCAAGCCCACAATGCTACACTACTAAGAAGCATTCAAGGAAATAGAAATGCAACAATCTACACATCCTATAATGCATAATGTCCACAACATGACAATCGAAAAATTCTACTATCCCTAGGTTCAAATGCCATAGTGTTCCACTACACTAGATTTGATGCCACTTATTTATGTCATGATGCCGTATGTGTCTCAATACATTAAATCGATATGCCACTCGTTCTTGTTATAGTGTCTCTACTATACTAGATCAATGTCGCTTGTTTCATCTCCACAAGTCTAAGTTCATCATCATTCTTGTCACTATAGGATTCTTGTCACAAGACCCAATCCTCATGCAACCTAAGATCAAGTGTTAAGCCCACAATGCTACACAACATAGGAAACATGCAAGGAATGGAAGTGTAATCATCTACTAATCCTATAATGCACAACATCAATATATGAATATGATCAACTATATAGAACTTAGACATAAAAGGAAACCCGGTTGCTTCTGGATGACACCCCCCACCTTTTATCGCGTTCCGATTGCTCGTAGTCACTTGCAATCGGCCTCCCGCGGCACCCGTATCCGGCACGGCCCGATATCGCAACAGCGCCTCAACCGTGCTCTGCTTCGCAGCCCCGAAAATTATAGGTCTTCGGTTATGTGCCACGGTGCTCGGGATCCGATTTCATGATTTTTGGACGTCGCCTCGGCCCTTCAGGCAGTAACGAAGCCGAAAACCCTTTTTTCGGCAATATCTTCGCACCGACTCGTCGGATCAACGAACCGAGCATACCAACGCGTCAGAAAACCTAGCAATTAGGTTAGAAAGACATCAATTTGGCTCAAATCCCTTCATGAGCAAAAGCCCTCTTTTTGGAGCCCTAAATCACCATTATTGCAATTAGCTTCATACAAACTACCATTCTTGCAATAAATGAGATTAACTACTTCTAGAGCATCAATAGGTTCCATTTCTAGGGTTTGCAAACAAATCCCTAGCCTTCTACCATGAGAGAGTTCAAAAAGCTTACCTCTACTAGCTTTCCTCTCCAAGGAAAGGAAGAAGAAGATGAAGAAGGTGATGTAGCTTCTCCTTCTAGCTCCGAATCTCCACCAATCCTCCCTCTTGATCCATTTATAGAGAGAGAGGAAGAGCTTCTAGAGAGAGAGAGGGTGTTCTTTAGGGTGGAAGTGTGAGGGAGTGAGAGGAAATAAGCCCAAGTCCCTCCATTTAACTCTTCATGTGGCAGAATTGCCAAAAAGCCCCTCAACTTCACTTTTAGTGCACTGCCCCCATGGGGCCATTTTTTGTATAAGGGACCGGTCCTCTATACAAATGGGGACCGGTCCCCGTAGGTCCAGAATTCCAGCATTTTTAGGACTTAGCCAAATTTCGGCATTTTTCGTTTCTTCTCCGTTTTCGCTCGTTTTTGCTCGTTTGGCCTCCGATTCATTTCACATCGAACCGAGACTCTCAAAACATGTTTTCGAGCGTATTTTCATCATCTTTTCATCCGCGCTAATGCTGGATTTAATTCATGGTCCAACATAGCTTTTCGGGTCCCATTTTCGCGCCTTCGCGCTCCAAAACGCCCGAATGCTCCCGAACTTCATCGAAACTTCACCGGAACCATTCAAATGGCTCTTCAACCAAATGTACACCGTAACTTCATAACTTTAGAAGTTCGGTACCTGACACCCGAGCTCCTCTATCCTCGAGCGGGTTAGGGCATCTGTCACGCCCCGGGACCGGCGAAGGCCCTCCCGGTAGCGTGCCCAGACCCGCCATATGTCCACACATATAAGGCGTCTACAACAAAAGCGGAAGTAAAGCAAGAGATATAACAAATAAAAGAAGGAAAAAAAACTAGCAACTAATGATATCAGAGCGAGTAAAGTTCTATCATCTACACAAAAGTATAGAAGTAAAGCTAGACAATAAAAGAAACCATAAGTAGTACACTATCTGTCTTTAGTTCAAAAATGGTGGTCTCTATACATAAACGGGTACAACTCTCAACCTCTCACAAAAAGATAACACGAGAGGTAGACCACCTATCAAACGATCCCTCGGTAAGCACGCTAGCCCGAGGCGATACCCTTTCCGCGATCCCTGACCTCTCCCTGCGTGGAAGGCTCTGAAAAACATCGAGAAAAATAGGGCGTGAGAACTATAATTTATAGTTCCCAGTGGGCAATTACTGACCTCAGCTCTGTGCACCACTAGGCCCCAAAAGAAAAGGGTAAGTGCAATAATAATAGCAATAATAACAGCGATATGAAAGCATAAATAAAATGCTAAATTACCGAACTCAAGTATACACGATGTCATGGTGACGTACATCTACGATATCAAAATAGTATGTCCAATGGCAATAGTTCAATGCCATTAACCTTTATCAGTACATGATGCATAAGTTCTGTCATGGCAACCAAGTATGCTCTAATGCAACAAGAGACTATCAAGTATAGTACATGTCTCAACACTATGCTAAAAGCATATAAATGTAATCCAACCATTAAACCTATCTAGTAGTGATTATCCATTCCCGGTTCAATGTCATTAATCCAACATGTTTTAGGATCTATATATTGTAATCCAGCTTGTGCCGCCTAAGTGTCGGTGGTAGCCCCAACATTCCCACTCTAGGAATGAGTCTATCCCTCCCGACCCCGTAGGCTTCTCGATACCGCACAGCGAACATAGGTCGCGTAGGCTAACTCCGGAGTGCCGGCTTGTAGGGAGCGACCCTCACAAGCATGTGCGAATGAGCACAAATGGCAAGCAAGCGTAGTCCAAGTCTCAAATATCCAATCCTCATGTCTCTAACATGGTATAGTTACTAGCATCCCGAAGATCTAGTTTAAGTCACAATGTGAAGTTTCAACATTTGCTACGCCTAGTGCCCCTTGATGACACTTAGGCAGTCTGATGTTCAACATGTATTCCAAATCCCTCAATGGCCCTATCCGCTAGGTTCTCACATGTCCTGAGCTCAATACCGCTTGATGACATTAGCTCTCTAATTCACATAGCTTCTAAAAGGCAATCTTGTCAACTTTCATGTCACAAGTAAACTTAAGTTTAAATGCATGAATCCGAACTCATTTACACTATAGAAGCATGAAACCAAGTCTTATAAAGAATGCGAAATGCAACCATAGATCTCTCAAGCAACTCTCTTCTACATAGAGGTCCAAAATTTCATCATACATAACATATGCATTTTAAGCATTCTAAAAATCATAATAAATACATTTAGTATGAATATGCATGCTTTTCCATTTTACGGAACATATAAAATCATATATGAGAATTTCTCATATGTAGGCTAGGTCAAACCCACCGAACCGTCGCGTGCTCCTTCGATTCGCCGAACGGAGTTGTCCACGAGCTTCAAGATACCCTAAAAGTGATCAGCGAAGAGATACGAGAGCATTACGACCAACCAAGAGATCAAACATCAACCTAGAAGCAAAAAGGGTCAAAATTCACCTCAAGAGAAGAAATCTCTTCCAAAGCTCCAAAAGAGAGCTAGAACCCTTCCAATCCAAGCCCAAGGAAGGTTCTAATCCAATCAATCTAGCCCCAAAAGTCCTAGATCAAAAAGCCCCAAAATCAACCCTAAATTTCATTTTTAGGGTTCCATCTACTAAAAATCCTCAAATCAAGGTCTAGAGGAAGAAAAGAGCAACAAACCTCCTTAGAAGCCCCAATCCAAGCTCCAAGGATGAAGATCTCCTCTTTGGCAAGCTCCAAGTCCAAGCCTTCAAGCACCAAGGAAGATGAGAGGGTGAGGAAGATGCTCCAAGTCCACTAGTAGATCCAAACTTCTCCTCCTTCCCTCCTTCTTCTCCTTCTCCTTCTTCTTCTTCTCTATCAAGGGTGTAGAGAGGGTTGAGAGAAGAGAAATGGGGAGAGGAGAGAGTGGAGGGGTCATATAAACCCTCTATTGTAACAAAATCCCAGGAGGTCCCTCAAAAATCCAATATTGCAACAGCCCGAACTGGGCAGTTTTCGTCCAGAGGGACCGGTCTCTCCCCAGCAGGGACCGGTCTCTCGCTGCGAACCCGAAAAACTAACGTTCGGGAACCGGTCTCTCCCTGCGCGGGACCGGTTGCCTTGCCGCCTGCGCACACTGTTCACTGGGGGGACCGGTCTCTCATATCAGGGACCGGTCCCCGAGAGCAAAAACTCCCAGGACTTGTCCAGAATTTCAGTTTTCGAACTTTTTAGGTCGGTAAACATTCTACAACCCTCCACCAAGTGTGGAAAAGCTCGAAACACATCCAAGCACTCGAATCTCGCAATTTGCAAAGGTCCAGTGTGTTACAGCATCGCCGCTCGTTTCTCCGGCATCTCGCGTGAGCAGCAGCCTTCCCCCACCTACAGCACCCTCCTGCCACCGGCGCTCCCGCCGCCGAGTTGCCGCCGGCCGAATCCAAGCCCCTTTGCTCCGGTAAGCTTAGATAAGGGTTTTCTGGTTACTGTTCCGATTTGTGTTTGCTTTCCCGGCGATCAGAGGCTGTCTCGATGCCTCTGGAGGCGAACACGATGATCGCTGGTCAGTGCTGATCACAGTGCTCACCTTACTTTGGATCAACGGATGCCGTATCGGCCTGTTCGACGGGATTTTCCCTAACTGCGAGCTGTTCGCAGAATTTTTGGGTCGCTCCCGTGCCTCCCACAGTGAGCCGTTGTTCTCCGGATCATGAGCACACCCTCTGGCGCATCGAGACCTGTCAGTACGTGTCTCGGCGGACCTCGAAAGTCCTCCGTTTGCGTGAACGAGTCATATTATCACCCGATTTACATAAAATGATAGAAATTTATGTAAACATAGGGACTTTTATGCAATTATGCATCTTGTGGCTTCTGTGGGCAGCGCGTATGGGTGTGTGGTTATCTCTGGACTGATTGTCCAAGGTTTGTTAGCCTTTACAGAAATCGAAAGTCGATTTCGGTGTTTTTCGGCAAAAATCGCCGAAAGAACGCAGTTTCGGTTAGAATTTCTTCCGACGTCGTTTGTTTGCCTTGAGCTTTGTCACTGAGCCTTGTTGGCTGGTCACCATCGTCATATCCGTCATATCGTGAGTTCAGAGATGACGGGTGACTGACGATGGGTTCCTGTAAGGTGCCGAACTTCTAAAGCTATGAAGTTTCGGTGGATATTAGCTTGGAAAGCTATTAGAAAGGTTTCGCTAAAGTTCGAAAGCATTCGGGCATTTTCGGAGCGCGTAGGCATGAAAACGGGACCCGAAGGGCTATGTTGGACCATGAGCTAAATCCGGCATTAGCGCGGATTAAAAGATAATGTAAATATGCTCGAAAACATGTTTCGAGAGTCTCAGTGCGATTTGAAATGAATCGGAGGCCTAGCGAGCGAAAACAAGCGAAAACAGAGAAGAAACGGACGAAAGCTGAAAAATGTTGAAATTTGGCTAAGTCTGGACTGGAGGACCTACGGGGTCTGATCCCTTAGCCAAGGACCAGCCCTCCGGGGTCCGGTCCCTAAAGCAAGGACCGATCCCCGTAGCCCGAAAATGCCCTGCGCAGGCTGTGCACTGTTTGAAGAGTTGAGGGGTATTTGGCAATTTTGCCATGAGTGGAGCTATTAGAGGGGTATAGGGCATATTTCCTCTCATTCCCTCACACTCTAAACACCAAAACACTCTCTAAACACCAAAACACTCCCTCTCTCTCTCTCTAAGAAGCTCTCTCTCTCTTGGAGTTGATCAAGAGGAAGGAGAAGATAGAGATTGGAGCTTGAAAGAAGATCACTATTGTCATCTTCTTCCTTAGCTTGGAAGGAAAAGCTAGTAGAGGTAAGCAATGAACCCCTCTTATGGTAGATTGCTAGGGATTTGTTTATAAACCCTAGGAATGGAATTTGATGGACCCCTAGATGTTGCTATCATCAATTATTGCAAGAGTATTGAGCTAGATGAAGCACTTTGCAATAATGGGATTTTAGGGCATCTAAAAGGTTGTTTTGCCCAAATGAGATCCAAAGTAGGAATTGATCTCTCTCTAACCTAATTGCTTGGTATACGAACGCGTTGGTGTGCTCGGTTCGGCAATCCGACGAGTATACGCGAAGGAATCGAGGAAAGAACCTGTTCCGGTATAGATTGCCGCAGCTCACGGCGTAGGCTTCCTAAAATCACGAAAGCGGAAGCCTAGCATCGTGATAGCACTAGAAGGTGGGTGGTGTCATCCCAAAGCAACTGGGTTTTCCCCTATGTCTGTGTTATACTGTTGATCACATATACATGTTAGTATTATGCATGATAGGGTGTTGGATAGTCGTATTTCCATTCTTGCATAATCCTTAGTAGTGTAGCAACATAAGTTTGGCACTTGAGTTAGGATGCATGAAAATAGAGGAATTGGGACCTAAAACCCTATAGTGGTAAAGTTAAATAATGAACTTAATCTTGTGTTGACGAGAACCAAAGAACGAGTGGCATCTAGACAAGGTTGATAACTTGACGAGTGGCATAACAAGTAGTGTATAGATGAAAACACTTGTTGCATGTTGAACTTAGGGATAAAATAGTTCCCAAGTGGATGTTGACCCTAGTGGCAGGGTATCCTCAGTGACGAGGATTTGATCATACTCACATGTCTGTTCAGAGCTTGTAGGCGGTCGCTCCGCACAAGCAGTGCGCTCCGGAATTTGTCACACGAGGGATAGCCTTATGGGGTCCCGAGGGATAGCCTTATAGGGTCCCGCGGACGGTCTCGGGTGAGTGAGCAGATCCTCCCCTTTGAGATTTGATTGTGAGTCGGGTGAGTGAGCAGATCCTCCCCTTTAAGATTTGATTGTGAGCCGGGTGAGTGAGCAGATCCTCACCTGTGAGATTAAGTCGATGTGGCACCAATGGGTGAGCCGCGTGATTGAGTGATATCAAGAGTGACATAGTTTCTTGACATAGTAGCATGATAGTTGTCCTCTGTACTATGTGGATTGCATACTATGTTGTAGCTCATCCATTTGATATTTGAGGCATAGTATCATGTAGTAGATTACATACTATATAGTAGCACATAAATTGGATTATTGAAGGCATAGTAGAATGTTGCAGATTACTTTACTATGTTGCACTTCAATTTCATATCTATCTATCTGCTTATGCCTGCTTAGACCTATTGGAGAGATCGCCGGACGGCGGCCGAACCCACTGGGAACTATGGACAATAGTTCTCACCCCACTTTGTTGCAGGGCTGAGTTTGAGTGCTCCCGGCGAGGGTCGTGGTAAGGGCATAGCGCCCTAATTTAGTTAGTAGCTTTTTTCTACTTGCATTTAGAGTACCCTCGTGTACATAGATGATGATGTATATTTTGGTGAGATGTTGGAGAGCTACTTATGTATTTGAAGATGAACTTGTATTATATTTTGGGAGATGTAAATGTAATTGTAGTACACTGAACTTTGGCAAGTTGCGAAGTTCGAGTGTTAGAAGGGCCATTGGAACTATTCTACATCTTTTGAAGTGTGGTCGAGAGGTTTTCGGCAAGTTATTGGAGTGAATAAGTGGTTGGAAGCGCAAAAGTGCATTGAAATGGTAAAAATCTGTATTTTGTATTTGTAGTATTCTGAACTTGGGCAAAGTGCGGAGTTCGACTGTGGGATTAGTAAGCGGAGCTTGCCCACATCTTTTAAAAGGTTACTGAGGGGTCGTGGCAAGATATCAGAGCAAGCAAGAGGTCGGAAGTGAAAAAGTGCATTGCAAAATGCACTAATCTGCATTTTGTATTGAGTACCAGTACCAGTTCGGGTACCGGTACCAAATACAACAGCAGCTGCGTGGCAGCAGGGGTTCTATTGTAATTTTTCTTTCGTGATCTTATCTTTTAGCCTCTTGGTCGACTTCCTCAGTTGGATAACTATGGGTTTAAGCTGAGGACAAAGGTTGCAAGCTTCTCTTTTCTCTCTCTAGGGTTTTGAAGCCTTTATAGAGTGAGAATAGGTGGATTGAGCTGATTTCTTCTCCTCTCTTTTGTGTTTGCTGCTTTAGAGGACTTGGGGAAGCTTTTTTGCTGTGAGAAAAAGGGTTGATGATGTTTCACAAACCATAATCCTGGGATTACCTTAAGTTGACGTTTGGGAGAGGTAGGTTATCTAATCTCTCACTAGTTCTATGTGTTAGTGGTAGAGTTGAGTTAAGTTATGTTTCTTTGTTGTTAGCTGTTGAGGGGAGTTGCAGCAGCTTTAGAAGCAAGCTTTGGTTGTGGGTTTCGTCACTATAATCAAGGGAAAAGCTGGACTAAAGCTATTGGAAGGTATGCTACTTTGTAGCTGGCTAGTGCATGGATTGGGTGTAGTATTAAGCAGTTTTTTTTAATGCAAGCACACTGCAGGTTGCAGCAGAGAATGAAACTCTTTTGGGGCTGAGTTTGTGATTTGGGTGCTCTAACCTGAAGGAATGTAAGGATTTAACCTGGGCTAATATAGGGTAAGATTCATGCATTAATTAAGTATCTATGTGAATGTTAACATCAAGATATAAGTTCAGCTTTTCGGCTAATTTTGGGTTGATTGTTTGGGTGCTTGTTCACAGCAGGATGTACACACCTTATAACTGTGATTTGGGGCAACTTTTGAAGCTGGTTTAAGCGCTTGAACTCGCCGCAAAGGGGAAATTCAAGTTAGATCCTAAATTGGGTACGAGGCTATCTAGATTCAGCGCATATGTGAGATTCTTGTAGTAAGTTGACATCAAGCTTCTAACTTGATTAGTATGTTGGTTAGGGGATTTGGAGACTTCGGGTTACTTGCGGTTGCGAGCTCGGCAGGAGTCGTCAATCACTTGGTGGGTCTGACTTTCCAGAAATTGGTGAATTTCCTTTATGTCTTCTTGACATTATGAAACTGGAATTATTGCATACCAATGTGAACATATGTATACTTGAATGGATTGGAGCACGCATCAATATGCATATTATATGTATAGGATGAAACCTCTATGTGGTAGAGAAAGAGTTATGAAACTACTGGGTCTTTAAAGAGTATTTGCACTGTTAACCTGTATTTATGATATATGTAAAACTTGTGTAGACAAGTTTAGTATGACACCATTCAATAGAGCTAGCTGTGAAGTCATGAAAATGACTTATGGTTCAGTTAGACAATTAAGTGAATGATGTAGTATGATATGGTATCTCGAGTTAAATTATGCAATTCCATGTTAAAGGCATGATGATAAAACTGTTAGTATATCATGCATAATAAGGTTACTTATATATTCATATGGAAATCATGCAAAGAGTACCGTATATACTTTCTTGCATACTTGTATTGACAAGTTGAGTAATGTTTGCATCTAATAGAACTAGTATGAACTTCATGTTGATATATGATCTAGTTAAGTATCTGGAACTTGGCATTATGACATCATCTAAATGTTATACTATGGAATATGATCTAGTAAATGACTAGAGCTGAACCTGATGATATACTTGTATAGTCAAGTAGTAGTAATTGCATAGCACTCGGTTACTCTAAGTAGTGGAGGTTTATATTGAACTATGGGATATGTGCCATGATTCATTGAACAGGACCTTAGTAAACCACTTTCCTTATGTATAAATAGTGAGAGGACTATGAGGGAGTGTACAGTTATAGCCTAATAGAATCCCCATTGTGATGTAATACAGGTACTTGTTAAATCATACCAACTGTTGATAGTAACATGTAGCACACTGGACCTGTGCAAATTGCGAGGTTCGAGTATTTGATTTGGGTTCCAAGCTTTTCCACACTTTGTGGAGGGTCGTAGATGGTGTTCCGACCCGTGGTTCGAATTTCTGGATTTTTTGGCTAAGTCCTGAGAGTTTTACTCTCAGGGACCGGTCCCTGGTGGGAGAGACCGGTCCCCCGTAGCGTGGTTGCGGCAGTCAGCCGAGGCAACCGGTCCCCTGGCCCGGGGAGACCGATTCCCGAACGCGTGATCTGCTGGAGGGTCCTGAGGAACCGGTCCCGGCTGGGAGAGATCAGTCCCTCTGCCCGAAAACTGCCCAGACCGGGCAGTGCAAAGGTTGCATTGTTGAGGGGCTTTTCTAAATTTTGTTACTTTAGAGGGCCTATATGGCATCTCCTTTCCCTCTCTCCCTCATTTCTCTCCCTCACACTCTCTCTTACACTCTAAAAAGAGAAGAAGAAGGAGAAGGAGAAGGGGAGAAGAAGGAGAAGGAGAAGGAGAAGAAGAAGAAGAGCAAGCTTTGTGGACCTTGAGCATCTTCCCTTCCCTCTTTTCTCACCATTGGAGGCTTGGAGCTTGTTGTTGGAGCCTTGTGGAGGAAGGACCTCCAACCCTAGGGCACTTTGAGCTTGGTTTGAAACTTCTAAGAGGTTAGTAGCAAGTTTCTTTCCTCTAGATTTGGATTTCTTGAGATGAAACCCTAAAATGGGAATTTAGGGTTGTTTTTGGGCATTTTGGATTTAGGGCTTTTGAAGCTTAATCTCTTAGATTAGAACCTTCCTTTGGGTTGGATTTGAAGGGTGCTAGCTCTCTTTTAAAGGTTGTAAAGAGATTTCCTCTCTTTAGGTGAGTTTTTGCCCCTTTACTTGTGAAGCTTAATGTTTGACCACATGATTGTTCGTTCGATGTTGCAACTCTTTTAGTATTACCTTTAGGGTGCTAGGAGAGTAGTGGACTCCTTCATCGGCGCGAACGAAGGGTTTCGTGGAGTCACGGTGGGTTTGGCTTCATTGGATTAGAGAAAATCGTCCTCTAAGGGGTTAAATGCTTTCGTTTCATCTAAATATTTGCATATTCATGCTAGATATGATTTATGAGAATTTTTGAGTACTTAAAATACATGTGTTATGTATCATGAAAAACGACCTCATGTAACGGGGAGGATCAGGTGTATTGTTCATGTAAAGGAGATAGTAGTCTACCTTGCAAGTTGGGAATATGTCTCTTGTGATAAAGAGGACTTGAAATGTATGCTTTTGAACATTAAACTCATGTGTGGACTTAGTAAACAAAAATGCCATAAAGGGGCACTTGACTTAGTGAACTGTGAAACTACAACATAGAGACGTAGTGATAGGCCATTGGACATCGACTATATTTCATGTTTTAGACATGACGACATAGTAATAGGCCATTGTGACTTGATTACATTTCATATTTTAGACATGAGGACTTGGCACTTGAGACGGATCCTATTTTACTTTGCCTTTGTGCTCATTCGCACATGCTTGTGAGGGTCGCTCTCTACAAGCCGGTACTCCGGAGATAGCCATCGCGATACATACTCACCGTGCGGGATTGGGCGCCAAAGTGGATTGCCATGGGCAAGGCTCATTCCTAGAGTGAGAATGTTGACTACCACGGGACCATTAGGCACGGCACCGGCCAGACAGCCTACGGGTGGGTCTTCAGGCCAAACAGCCTTCGGGCAGGTCTTCAGGCCAGACAGCCTTCGGGCGGGTCTTACAAGATTTAAACTTTAAGTAGTTAACACGCCATGTGGACATCGATTAGAATAGTAAATAATGACATTTTACTATCTAGCTTGTGGACATCAAGATGGTTACATGTTTCAGTTGCTTTAATACTTATGCAAAATCATGCTAAGTAGGGATATCATGTTTTAATAAACTTTCATTTCCGTTGCTTATTGCTTATTGTCTTGCTTACCTCGTTGTTTTGGGCCTAGTGGCGCATTTCACTGAAGTCAGTAATTACCCACTGGGAACTATTATTTAATAGTTCTCACGCCCCCTATTTTATAATTTTATTTCAGAGCCTTCAGCACCGGCGGAGACACGGGATCGCGGCAAGGGAGTCGCATAGCTAGATAGCGGAGCTCGCTTTTGCTCCTAGGTGGTTACTCTTTTTTTGTTTTGGTGAGAGAGAGTTTTGTACCATAAATAGAGACCACCTATGTACTCCTTTAGCATTTGTTTTGGGACATCTATTGTATTACTTTACATCTTTTATTTAGTGGTTTTGTTTTATCTTACCCTATCTTGCTGCAGAAATCTAGATCTCGTATATGCTCTGATATCTCTAGATCTCCTTTTGTTGCTTTATTTATCGCTTTGTTGTAGACGCCTTATATGTTTTAGACGTATGGCGTGTCTGGGCACGTCTCGGGCGGGCTTCCGCTGGGTCCTGGGGCGTGACATAACATGTCACCAAGTAGTTGATAGTGAGCTAGGACTGAGTACTATAGTGTCGACCATGTGTCGAGTTGAGATTCCATGTTAAGGGCATGATGAACTTGTGAACCCTATGCTATGGATTATGCTTGCATGCCAATGTGCTCATTCGCACATGCTTGTGAGGGTCGCGTCCCACAAGCCAGCGCTCCGGATTGGCTTAGCGACAGATTGCTCGCTTATGTACGAATTTGAGCACCGAAATGGATTGCTGTGGGTAGTGTTGACTTCCATAGGGCCATTAGGCACGACGCGGCTTAGACTTTACTATATGTAAGTCTATTATTAATTGGGTTAGCTAAAGTGATTTTAAGTTTTTAACTTCAGATGGACATAGTAGTAAGAATACTTTATATCATAAGTTGAGTACACCTAGTAATGAGCATACTAGGAAGTTGACATTCCTGTTAGACAGTGACATAGTAACATTACATATGTGTTTGCACTTTTGTTAGTGTAGGGGATTAACCCCATAATGTCATTAGCTAATTTAACTATAATGATAATGTTCAGTACGACATATAAAAGATTAAAGTGATAACTAGCATAAGTGTTGCATACATGGTAAATAGAGTATATGACATGTTAGAAGCTACCTTATTGAGGCAGACTATAGTTGAATTATTGCATTTACTTACTACTTGTACTTTGCTTATTTATTGCTATTTAGTCGTACCTCGGTTGACCTAGTGGTGTACTTCGCCACTCTCGGCAGCTTACCCACTGGGAACTATTGTTTAATAGTTCTTACACCCCTTTTTGTTGTTAGTTTTTTTGTGCAGGGCCTTCCACAGCGGGAAACGCTAGGGTTCCTGGTAAGGGGTCAACGGATAGCTAGAGCCTCCTCGACGTTAAATAGATGGAACCATACCAGCTTTTAGAGTTTAGTTCAGTGTTGTATACTAGATCTATGTGGAATGTACTTTGTTCTTTTCTGTTAAGTTGTAATAAACTTTGAGTTGTATAAGTTTTTGAACTGTTAGTTTCGCTCTGATTACCTGGTTAAGACAGCATACTTTTACTATGTTGATTGTAGATGCCTGATGTATACTTGAGTTGTGGTGTACGCGGCGGGTCTGTGCACGTGACTGGTGAGCTTCCGCTGAAGTCCAGGGCGTGATAGTAATCAATGTGGATTAATGGTTGAATGGTTGTAATAGCTAGAATTATCTCTCATTATTCACTTGTATGTGTACTTGTGGTTCTTGCTCTTACTTGTTAGCACTTGTGGTGCTTCATATTGATCATATATGTTAAATGAGTTTTCATAGGCAACTCTTGTACATGACCGTTGATTTTAGCCTTGGGTAGACAGGGGAGGTGCTGTCCATTCGGTGTCTGTTCGACGTGCCCTAACCGGACCAAATTGGTAGCGGTCCGGTGCGTGACAATTCCTGTGTCGAAATAAACACTTCCGAAAACCCGGATCCTAATAATTATCCGACGATAATTGTTTAGTTGTGTAATATCGTGTTCGCTGCCAGATGTCCAAATCGGGGTATTTTGTGGCAGCGGGTGACTCATGACACGAGTCGGTGTGTTTCGGAACACTTAGTGGGTCTCGACGGCGTCCCGGTGTGATTTTCGGGACTTTCGGCGAGTTACGGTGATCGATTTTGGGAAACCGATTTTGAGGACTTGTGTAGGGGTTTGTGAGTCATGTACTTTGGGTGAGTGGGTTGGATACTGACCCGGTGGATCTTCGTAGGTCTGATTGACTCATTGCATACCCAGATTTTCGACGCATTTGTGACAGGTGGGTGCTTCGAGCTGGTAGTCGGTGAGATCGTTTCACCTTCCTTTGTTTTTCTATTCCAGCATTGTAGTCTCTACATGTTGGTTGCTTTAGTTTTCTTTCGTTTATCTTACCTTATTGGTTGCATGTTGTTAGTTTTGATAAACATGTAGAGCAGGCTTGCATATATACATTGTATATCTGTGGACCTTGGGTCCAGGCAACACATCGACTCCTTTGTTATGTGTTTCGATCTGGTTGATCGTGGTTCGGAGTTGTACGCCCTTGTTTCTAGCTTCGGCCTAGGCACCGGCTTCAGCAGGTTTTCGCATTGAGCATATCAGTATGACTTAGTCACAGTACTTGGGGGTATTCATGACACCGGATCGGTTTGGCCACCGATCGGAGGTGTACTTATCCGGATGAGTCGTCCAATGGGCGAATGAATCAGGTCGGTGCAAGTTTGTGACAGGCAACGCCTGAGGCCTGCGGACCAACATAGCAGGCACCAGATTGGGTTCAGTTTTGGTTTGGTTACCTTGAGGCATACTTGGCATTGTTTTCTAGACAGTAGCAATTTTGTATTTATTTGCTTCTTATCATATGTCACGCCCCGGATTGCACGATCACCGGGCACGCCGACAAATCCGCCGTATACAAGAAATTTTTCCTGTATACGAAGCGTAGCAGTACCTGTACAACACACAAGGCTACGAACAGTAGCGTAGAGCTGAAACTAAAACAAACTGAACAGGTAGAGAAAGAACGAGTCTATATACATACAAAAATCTCTATACAAAAGCACTCGCTCCAACGAGTTCACAAATATGTACATAGCTCCCAAAACACGAGCACACTACCTGCAGTAGGGGAAAACTGCTAACTCAGCACCAGTCGGGAAGGGCTCTAGCTCGCGACGCCCTTGCCGCGATCCGCCTCAGAAGGAGCAGCAGCCGAGACCGAAGGTCCTGCGACAACGGTGGAAGAAAAGGGGCGTGAGAACTACTGTAAAAATAAGTAGTCCTCAGTGGGTGCCGCCCTAAACCTCATCGGTCAACCCACTAAGTCTACAGGGTAAGCAAGAAAAGTAAGGAAAAGCTGGAAACACTCTACAGCTAGATACCACTATGCTATCCTGCTCTAGTACAACCCTCTGTAGAACAAGTAAAAACTGACCCAATTTTACGTGGGACTGTGATACACCCGTCCCGCCTGTCGANTGGTGACAAGACTAGAGAGGAAAAAGTCAAACAGCACCATACCTGTCAAAGTGTACCGGTACAGCTCACTGAAAATCTGCTATTTCGCAGATCTTCAAGATACACGCTGCTCTCAAGTTCCCACAAGGCCCGTTTGGCGTCCACTTCGCGCCAACGCGACCCGGACTTGACCCGACACTCTCCAGAGCTGTCGACAAGCCTCAGCTAAAATTTCCGGTTTCTACATCATATCTGTTATAGCTATTGTAGTTCCCTTTCGTATCACAGCATATATATCTTGTTTACCTATCTCCTTTGGTTTCCGGTGATTACGAGTGTCGTACTCACTGGGAAACCTTGATTGCGGTTTCTCACCCCTATTTCCTCAGGTGATTCGGGCAAGGAGTTGGCGTTAGGCACGACGAGAGGACGTACTAACTAGATCACCGTAGCAACCGTCTCCCGGATTACTTTTATTCCTGCATTTAGTAGTTTAGTAAATAAATGGTTCAGCTAGATGATCATTAATACTGTTTGATTATTTGTGAACTGTTGAGTTGGTGATTTTCTGGTATGCATGCGATTGGAGAATTTAGATATGTGGTTTTGGTTTTATGAATAACTGGTTTCGGATTTATATATTTATACATGGTGGTTTTCTACCTCTCGCGGTAGTCGACTTTTTTCAAAATGGAGTTTCCGAGTGGAAAACAGTTTTAAAAAGATTTTCAAATGATTTTTGTGAATGTTTGAATTAGAGTTTAAAAACAAAGCTTCCGGATGGAGAGCACTTTCAAATAGGATGCTTGCTGTACTGTGCATTGCATCATACAGCGCCTAAGGAGTGTTTAGAGACATGCATCATCTCTAAGGATCGCTAGTTGTATGAAAATGCATGGCATGAATTGATTGTTGATTGGTGAATGTAGGTTGTGGTTGAGAACTTGAGATCCTTATGTATTGTTGGTACGCCGTGCAAATACAAAGGAGACTCTGTCCGAGTGGACAGAGGAACTTTGTATTTGTGACGGGTTTGTACGTCACGTGGGCCTAGTTAAAAAAAAAAAAAAAATGGCACATTTTCCGCAACTCTGATTTCAAAAATGACATTCATTATAAAAAGGATTTTAAAATTGGCCCCGCGGCGTGAGAGAGAGAGAGAGGATTGGGTCCCACAGGAGAAAGAGCAAAAAAAAAAAAAAAAGCCCGCCCCGTGCGGCTCGCGTCCGCGCCTGCGCTCGCTCGCCCGCCCGCGCTTGTCCTCGCTCGCCCGCTCACGCCGCCCGCTTGCGCCGGTCCAACGTTTTTTTTTCAATAGTTTGTCGGGAACGAACCAATTTTTAAGCTACATATAATCCAATATAATTTAGAGTTTTTTCTCGATTCAGCGGTGAATTACTTCGTATAATCACAAAGATTTACACGTATTTTTGGCTTTTACCTTGATTAGTATCATGCCTAAATTGACACAACGCTAGTTTTTGATTGGTAAACAAAACTTTTCATCTAAGTATATCTTTTATAGTCAAATATAAAGTGGGGAACAAAAATATATTAATAAACAGCAGAAAGCAAAGTCTAAAGGCATAATTCAAGATTTTGTTGTAAGCACAGCAGTATCCACTCTTTGTATCAGCTTTTTCTAAGTAGAGCTAAGTTTTCCCGAAGCAACATCATGTTATGTTATACTATAAAACAAAGCAAAGCACAAGCAACAATATGTTACGTCATATTATAAAACCGGAACCTAACAAAAAGAGAATATAATTTCAGACAAAGCAAAAAGGCAATAATAAAAGCTCCTGATGGTCAAGTAAAGAATCCTAAAAGAATCTTAGACACAAATAAGGCAATATTAGAAACTTTAGTATAGTAAAGCACATCTCTCTCTATCATGAGGACCTAATTTCATACCCCTCCAACGAAGCTAGAATCAAGTCGACAATACCATAGTTTTAGACATTTCTACTGTTGTGTACTATATGAGCTAACCATTTTTTTAACCCAAATGACACCTCACCATTTACGCAACACCAGTAGAAAAACACACGTAATTCTATACGTTTTTCCATCGTATAGATTTTTTGCAACTGCACACAACATCTCTACTGTGACAAAATATATGAATTAGCCTTTTTTTTAACCAAGATTTGGCCACACCATATACTTTGCCACAGTAGAAAAATATGTGGAGGAACAAAAAAAAAAAAAAACATATGTTGAACAATAGCCTATGCAACAACATTTATACATAAGAAAAACAAAATCTAGTGAATCTACATATAGCACAATATAGTCCATGTTTTTTTTCCGATAGTTTGCTGGGAATGGACCTATTTTTATTCTACGTATGTGACACCCCAATAGTCCCACATCGGATGGGAAAGGGGTTGTCATTGGGTTTATATGAGACTTAGACACTGGTAATAATAACTGGGCTTAAGCATTTTGGGCTGGTGTCTGGGCCCAACGAGTTATTATTGTTAGTGGGCTGGGTCGTTACATTTGGTATCAGAGCCAGGTTAAGAGTTTAGCCCTATTATACCTCATATATAGGACTATCTGGGGTCTCACAACGTATAATCCAATAGAGTTAAGCATTTTTTTTTTTTTTCATAGTTTACTGAAAACTGACCTGACTTAACACTATTTCAAGCAGGCAATTCAGCGGCGGATTACTTTCTATAATCACACAGATTTATAATTTTTTGGGCCTTTTAGCTTGATTATTATTATTATTCCTAAATTGATACAACGCTAGTTTTTGATCATTAAACAAAACATTCATCCAAGAGTACCTTTTATAGTCAAATATAAACTACATAAGGAAAATGTATCAACCAAAGCAAAAAAAAATGAATAGAAACCCCCAATGCTGACGTAAAGAATCCCCAAAAAATCTTAGACACAAAGAAGCCAATAATAGAAACTTCAGTATAGAAAAGCACAATAGCTTTTCTTATCACAGATCACCAGCTAATCCAAAACCTTCAAGCTGAATAATTTCTTTAAAAATATTCTTGCTGCCCATAATTTCAGAAACTTTAAATAGCAAAGAACTGCAATGGAAAAACTAACCAAAAAACAATAGCAAAAGTATAAGTAAGAGCATTCAAATACAATTAATTCTAGGAATTCTATAAGGCTCAGATTTGTCGACCAACCAACACTGCAATTGGTCTGTTCCAATCATTCACTCATGGAACTGTTCGAAATCTGCCGGCAGCAGAAACAACGAACCCACATGCGCCCACACATAAAAGCAAACAAACGGGCATTTAGTCACTTAATTTAGACTGTGTGAGTTAATCATAATCATTTAAAAATTCAGATAAAAAATTTCTATGGAAGTTTGAGAACCAAAATATCACCTGCATCATAGTTTGAGAACCAAAAGTATGATATGTCCTTAAATTTATAGGGAAAGACATAATTTTTCGCTTGCATTTTCACGATTATGTCAAACATTTTTTTTAGGCCACAAATTCAAGCTCTAACTGTTAAGGTCTCAACTAAGCAGGAGATTTTAACACTATACTATTGATCAACACACAAATTATTAGTAACGGATAGTGGCAGGCAGCAAAGAGCATGCAACTACATGAAATAGACGCGGCTAAGATAAGTAGCAGAAACAACACCAATATTCAACATGAAATCGTGCAGTTCAAAGTAGGCCGCAGTAATTTCTTCTCAAATTACTAAGTCGTAGGATCGAAATGTAGTGCCATAAGTAGTATGGCTCATTTGGTCTCCAATTAATGCGGGGTTGCACAAATGTTGCAATCTATGCCATCCTTCAAACATTAATAGAAACCGTCATCATCGCGGCATCGGGTTCACATAAATTTTCTTCCAACAGTATTGAAGTTCGCATCGCTAGCCATGCCTCTACCAGCGAAATTTTTCTATGGCATGCACTCATTACAACATATGTATTAGATATCACATTCCCAACTCTCGAAAAACATGTAGCGCTTGCCACATGTAGATTTATCGCTATATCATGAATATTTTCCTCTGCTCATGTATTTGGCACCTCTATATCTTGTAGATCAGATGCTTCTTTTATGCCGCCAAATTCAATTTCAGGATATTTGTGTGCTGATCAAGGATTCGCAATGTAAGGAAAAACCCCTCAAAAAGTACAGCAATAAAACAGGGCAAAAAAATGGAGGTCCAAGCACAAAGTCCCAAAAGAGCAACTAATCATGAAAGAACGAAATCAGCAAAAAGACCAAACTTCAAGCCATATAAGATCCCAAATTAAAAATTCAAAATCTTGAATTTAAGTCCGAAATTAATCTTAAAATTTATTCGAAAACTCGTGAGTACAAAGGAACCTATACTCATAAGAGTATAGTAGTCGAACCACACACACACTGATTATCACTAGATATAAATTTTTGGAAACATTTGGATCCACTGATTATTCGTTTTTTTTTTCTTTTGGCTCTTAACTTTTCTAATTTTTTTTCTGCATTTTTTTGTACTATTTCTCTTTAATTCATTCATTGAATCTCAATGTTTGATGATTTTTTGGTTATATGAAAGACATAGAGAACCTATTGCATGGACCCTTAACTATATGATTTATATTTCAAGAAGACTGCATGATGCGTTTCGGTAAAAAAAAAAATGCGGAACGGTAAGAACGCGCTCGCATTATGTGTGGAAATTATACCCTCCACTTATTCTGCGATTGTATTTTTTTTTCAGAAATCATATCGCCGCAGTCGGCGAAAATATTATATCCAATAATGGATAAAATATATGATTAGGGTTCCCAAAGGGTGTGCAATATATATAGGCAGACCAATACTCTCCAAACACTCAAATATTATAAAATGTATTCAAATATTTAGCAAAAAAAACACAAAATTAAGCAAAATTATCACCATAAAAATTTGTAAATATATAGATTTTGTATACAAAGTATTCATAATTTGCAAAAAAAAATTAAAAGTCTAAACAATGAAAACTTCTATAGTATACTGGCAAAATTTAGCAAACGCTCAGTTTTTAAGAAATCATAAGGCAACCATAACTAAGCAAGAAAAAATAGAACAAACCAGATTCACCTGAGTTTTGCTAAAACAGTATCCCTGAATGCATAGACACGCTTAGCTTCAAAGTAGACATGGGAGGCCCACTGGGAATAATCATAATTTAGTACCAAATTAGATAATTGAGAAGATAACTTACTTGCATCCACAATAACTATTATGCAGAGGGAACAACGAAGACTATATGCAAATGGCATTTCACCATGTAAATCTGCATCCTGTGTTACTATTTGCTTTTCCTCACATGTTCCCAATAATAAAATGTAAATGCTAGAACCATCATAGATAAATTTTCTTAATGAATAAAAGATCATGAATGGCAACTTCAAGAGAGAAGACTATGAATCACTTCAAAACATAGAATGAAAAGTATAATAAAGAAAACGAAAAAAGAGAATCACCTAAAATAGCTTATGTGACACCCCAATAGTCCCACATCGGATAGGAAAGGGGTTGTCATTAAGTTTATAAGAGACTTAGACACTAATAATAATAAATGGGCTTAAGCATTTTGGGCCGGTGGTTGGGTCCAACGAGTTATTGTTGCTAGTGGGCTGGGTCGTTACATTTGGTATCAGAACCGGTTCACCAGCTGACATGTGTGACGAGTCTCGGCTGAGCCAAGGTCTGGATGACGGGCTAGCGAGACGAGTCTCACATCGCCTGGTGATCTTGGGCTGTGTGTGTGATTGGACTGACGAGGACGTCAGGGCCTTAACGGGGGGAGTCTGTGACACCCCAATAGTCCCACATCGGATGACGAGGACGTCAGGGCCTTAACGGGGGGAGTCTGTGACACCCCAATAGTCCCACATCGGATGGTAAAGGGGTTGTCATTGGGTTTATAAGAGACTTAGTAGACACTAGTAATAATAACTGGGCTTAAGCATTTTGGGCCGGTGGGTGGGCCAAACGAGCTGAGATCAAGTGTAGAATTAATGTATCCTACACTGGAAACTTAGAAAAAGATTCACATTGCAAATGAAGAGATAGTGAAGCAACATATATGCAACGACCCGACCCGCTAACAACAATAACTCGTTGGGCCCAAACCACCGACCCAAAATGCTTAAGCCCAGTTATTATTACTAGCGTGTAGGCCTCATATAAACTGATCAGAATCAGTATCCCATCCGATGTGGGACTATTGGGGGCGTTACAAACTCTCCCTGTTTAGAGTTTAGACCCTAACGTTCTCGTCAGGTCCAAACCAGATCACAGACAGACCAGGACCAGAATGACCAGGCGATGTGAGATTCTAGAGGTGGCTCCTACGGGTTCAAGTTGTGGCTCCCACCAAATCTGT
The DNA here is from genome assembly GCF_001540865.1 of Ananas comosus. NCBI lineage: Eukaryota > Viridiplantae > Streptophyta > Magnoliopsida > Poales > Bromeliaceae > Ananas > Ananas comosus. The sequence goes on from NC_033627.1 coordinate 9,026,405, forward strand.
TGGTGTAGCACTTTGTTCCGCATAGCACTTAGCTCTCACACTTCCGGCTGGTATTCGGCTCTGATACCAATTGCAACGACCCGACCCGCTAGCAACAATAACTCGTTGGGCTCAAACCACCGACCCAAAATGTTTAAACCCGGTTATTATTACTAGCGTGTAGGCCTCATATAAACTTATCAGAATCAGTATCCCACCCGATGTGGGACTATTGGGGGCGTTACAATATATGCTTTTAGTAATTTGCAAATAAAGAGTTAGATCTAGCAACTTTTTTTCATAGTTCATATATACATATATATATACACACACATATATGCTTTTAGTAATTTGCAAATAAAGAGTTAGATCTAACCAGTTTTTTCCATAGTGTGCGAGCTCGCGTCGGCGCCGGCGCGCGGGGCAGAGGATGGAGAAAAGGGAGCTGGAGATGGCCCTAGGGGCCAAATTATAAGTTTACAAAAAAAAAAAAAAAGCCCGCCCTGCGCAAGCTCGCGTCCGCACCGGCTCGCGCTTGGTCCTGCACGGCCGCGCCCGCACTCGTGCCACCCGCTAATGCGTTGTGGGCCCCACCGAAGCCCTGATCACGGAGAGGGCTGCCCCAATCAAAGGCAGCCAGCAAATAGGGCTAGGAGGGAGGGGGCGGGGAGGAGGAGGAGAAGGGAGGAGTTGCGGTTATGTGAGGGTGAGAGAGTGAGGGAGGCATGCGGAAAAAAAAAATGAGGGTATTGGAAGCATGGGAGAGGGGTATAAAGGGAAGTACAAGGTGGCAGCATGGGAGAGGGGTATGGATGGAGGTATGGGGAAGGGAGAGGTAGATGACCTATCATGTAGGGAAGGGGTATGGGAGGAGAAATCCCCCAAACCACAGGGAGAACCCACGCCGCACCGTACAGCTAAGCACGTGCGATGAAGAAAGAGACCTAGCCAACACCGCCGACGGCACAACGCCGCCCTCCCGCTTGTACAGAAAGCCAGACGGAATAACATACGTGGGAGAGAGCAGGAGAGAGGGCTCCATACCGTACAGAACCGCGGCTATGCAGCGAAGACGGAGAGGACGAAGAGAGAGCAAGGGGGGACGCCGCGCCGTACGGAAAGACGGCTGCGTTCCCGATAGAGGATGGCGACCACCGCAACGAAGGCGGAGAGGACGAAAAAGTCAGAGCGGACCATCCCGGCGAAGACGAAAGGGAAGAAAGGAGAGTGCGGGGGGCGTGGCGCCGTACGGCAAGGCGGCTGCGTTCCCAAGGGGGAAGGTGGACCATCGTAGCGAAGGCGGAGAGGAGCGAAAAGTCGCAGGACCCCCGCCGAACGCGGGGAGGGCTCCGTTAGGGTTGCCCTTTCATAAGCTACTAGTGTAATGACCCGCGCGATGCGGCGAATAGATAATATTCGATATCTAACTTTAGTTTTTGTACTAAAATTTATTCTTCATTCTCTTTAAATTATAATAGTCATCACAATGTAAATAATATATCATATTTCCAACATAGAGAACAGATAAAGAGAACAAAAAATAGAACTATAAGAGAAGAAAATTTGATGCATGGTTAAACTGAAGAAATATTTGAGATCTCGTAAAAAAAGCTAAAAAAAGACGAAATAGTAAATACATGAGAAGAATTAAAAATTTTTTAGTAACAAACAAATAAAAGTATATGTAGTTAATGCAACAATAGCAGGAGCAACCATAGATACAGTGGAATTTAGAGTTGTAGAAAGTCGAAAAAAGGCTGCAAGAGTTGGCTGAAAGAAAAGGCAATAGTCAGTAAAGAATCAAGGAAAGAATGAAATGTGATTCCTATTTTGAACTAAAATTTTTTTTCTTTTTGATTGTCAATTAAAATTTAAAATTTTAAATTTTATATTTCTTGTATTTGGATTTTAAAATCTTAAATTTTAAATCTCAATATTTAAAAGTTTAAGTTTAACAATTAAACTTAAATTTTAATTTTCAAATTATAATTTCAAATTTCAAATTATAAATTTCAAAATTCCTTCTTTTAAATTTTATAACCAGATTACTCTACAGTTTTTAACCGAAATAAATTATTTAAACCTAGCAGAAATTATTTTTTCAGAATCTAAAACAAACTGACACTAAGAGTGACGAAGCCAATGAACATTATCTTTTTATAAAAAAACGGCTGCAATACAGCAAACAATCAAGTATATATCCAAGCTTTCAAATTAGAACATATGGTAATAAAAAATAAATTTTAAGTATTTATAAATAATTTTTTATAAAAAAATTTGTTTGTAAATATCAAAAAAAATTTGTCAAATAGCTTTGGAAAATCATTTCAGAAAACTCTTTTCTATCCAAATTCAACGAAAAACTCTACAGCTTTTCATCAAAATAAATTATCTAAGCCTAAATCAATTATGCAAAAATTACGTTTTCAGAATCTAGACCAAACTAACAATAAGAACGACAGAGCTAACGAACATTATCTTTTTGAAAAATACGGCTGTAGTAGTGCAAACAATCAAGTATATATATAAGCTTTCCAATTAGAAGAATATTTTATCTTTTAATATTATACTAAAGTTATAACTAACTTAATAGCCAAAGAAATATTCGTAATTATTAAGGAAAACAGTTCGTACATACCTTAAGCAAGTATCTCTTAACAAAATGCAGATATGCACTGACAATCACCTAAAAGATAAAAGGCAAGAAATATCTGATTAGAAATCCATGCAAGAAAAAAAAAACAAAGACAACAGAGGAAGCAACAGCAAAACTACAAATATTGTGAATTCAACATTTTAAGTAAGAATATTTCAAAATTTTTCATAAGTCAAAACAGTAATGACCAATGCAAATTAGTCAAAGATCGAAAGTTCAGAACATGTAGTAATTTTACCAGTCGTTTTCTCTCTAGTGCTGGAATTAAAGGAAAAATGCAACATAAATACTATATTAGAAAGCTAGATAAAAAAAGATAAATATATAAGGCTTAGTTTAATATTAAAGTAAAGCTACCAACGGGTCAAGTTTATCAGCATCAAGTAAAATGCAATAGCAAATAAAGCTAGAAAACCTAATAAGTAGAAGGAATAGTTAGATAATGTAAGGAGAGTAAAAAAAATAAGCTATTCTTTAAGGAAGAATAAAGAAGGAAAAAAAAAAAAAGTGAAGATAAATTGCTGCACTAAACTCAGCAGCAACATTAGGAGTAAATGAACTCTAGCAGAAGCAAAAGAATTACAGGTTTGGTAGTACACATTAAACGATTAAAATTAGAAGTGGTCGCAATACGAACTACACTTATGTGGATTAATGGTATTTAAATTGTAGAAAATCAACAAAGGCAAGAGCAAAACGAATACTCAAGATTTAGTAGTACGCATTTTCAGGCAGCTAGCTGTAAACGATAAAAGTAAGAAGTGGTCGCAATACGAACCACGATCATGTGGATTAATGGTATTTAAATCGTAGAAAATCAACAAAGTTATTTTGTAAAAAATATTTAAGAAAAATATGCAAACCACAATCATAATCTTTTGTAGTAATCAAATAATGAAGGACCTAAAACAACCCCAGGCACTATTTGTTCTAATTTTATGCTTAATTCTATTTGTTGATTCCATGCGGCGAAAAAGCTTAGAGAGATCTTCTTTTACGGTACCAAAATACATAAATTATGCAGGAATCACTTATACAAAAAACTGGTGAAGCTACTTAGGTCATGTATAGTGCTAGATTTTTTTAAAAACGTTATACTTAATAATGAGTGTAAAATTATATATATGGACTGTAGTTAAGTGAATGTGCTGTTGCATTACAACTTACTTAATTGGACCTAAAGTTTGTGTACTATTCGAAAAGGGAAAAGGAATAATAATTATAAAGTTTAGGCCACTGTTCTATAGGTCAACTTGATTGGAACTGCTAAAAAAGAAGCTATATTTTTTACCATCAAGTCTCGCTTTATTACGATCTAAAAATTGTTACTCAAATATATGTAGCATTAACAGAAAATTTGATCTATCATCAAAGTTTCAAAACAATATAAGTGAATTCACACAAATAAAATACTATGAAGCATCCCATGTAGAAAATTGGCATTGAGGAATTCATTCAGAAATAGTAGTTGTTAAAGTCGAAAAACAGAGTGTGTTGTCAAATGCTTGTCAGCTTCTGCTTCATGAGGTTAGACATAAGTGTTTACACATGATAGAATACAACATGCATACATTTATGGATTTGGCTACTAAGTTTCTGTTTCAATAGGTTAGACACGAGTACTAAAATATGATAGAAGTTGTGAATATGAGCATGATATTCATTGGTACAATTTCAAGCGAGTAACAGATGCTGATGATAACTCTGAGGCAAGACTCATATGTACTTCTTATTGGTTTCATTTGTAGATTGGGTCAAGCTAATTTTGAGATTGGTTATTATATTGGTGAATTGTTGTTAAACCCTGTGACTCATCCTTAATTACTATTGTCTCTACAGAGCAGGCTGTGTCGAAGAACTTCGCAAAGCAGGAAAGCTAGAAATAAGTTGATTGCTGCTTTAATTTTTCTAGAATGAGTTGATTGCAAATTTAGTGCCTGAACTTTTGATTCTAATTGGAGTTCAAATTTTAACATAGTAGGTGAAATTTGTTAGTAAAAATCTGCAGAAAACATCACATCAATCATCAGCGACACTTTTAAAATCGTAACCTCATTAACATGTGTAACTAAATGAAGCTAACTAAAGGATTTAATCCTCAGGACAAATTTTATTTCTAATCTTTCGAAATTCTAAGGATATAGCAGGGTCAAAATTGAAGAAAATTTTTCTAATCTTATTTTATTTTTTGTTTCAGTGTGTAGAAGCCCTTTTAGCTCCTCCTAAGTTTAACCTAGTATTGAGAAAAAGAATAATAGACAAATTCGCCACGGTTGTTATACTCTAGGTAACTTTGGGTGGTTTCTTAAAAGTTTGTGTGCTAGAACTGACGGCTTTGATCCTTCTCTAATGTATGATTTTGGTCTCTTAAGCGCGTGCTTGATCTAACTTCTAAAAAAACTCATGTGAGTTTTTTGAGCCCTCTACTTCTACTGCAGTAAAAAGCTGTTGGAAGCAATTTAATGAGAAAGCTGTTAATGCTTCTTCAATTCGCTCTATGTAAACAGGAATCCTGCATAATATCTAGAAAGGCGCAACAGGCCTTTCAAATGCACAGAAAAACAGCTGTATTTAATGAGGTTCATATATGATGGGTTTATTGACAGTGTTACCTTGACACCATGCATAGGGAATCGAGGTTAAAGGTTCATAAAGCACACTAAGACAACTTTGGTATGGATGGCAGGATCCCAATTTCACATCTCAAGAATAAAAACTGTGAACTGGGAGAATTTTTGCACTTTTAAGATACGGCAAACGGGCAAAATAAGTTATTAATCCAAAACTGGGAGAATTTTTACACTTTTAAGATACGGCAAAATAAGTTATTAATCCAAAATTAACACTACTTAGTATCAAATTGAGATGGGGTGGCTTTGGATATTATCATGGGCATAGCCTAAGGGATACACTATGTCCGACAACTTGCAAAACTGAAATTGTGCTGCTTTAGTCAGTCTATAGAACCCGAATATGTTTTGACTTCATAAAGCACACTAAGACAGCTTTGGTAGGGATGGCAGGATTCCAATTTCACATCTCAAGAGTAAAAATTGTGAACTTTGAGAATTTCTGCATTTCTAAGATACGACAAAGTTAATTATTAATCCAAAATCAACAGTATTTAGTATCAAATTGAGAAGGGGTGGCTTGGATATTTTCATGGCATAGGCAAAGGCATACACTTTGTCCGGAAACTTGCAAATCTGAAATTGCATTGCTCCAGCTTGTCCATAGAACTTGAATATGCATTTTGACTTCATAAATCAACACTAGTTAGTATCAAATTGAGAAGGGTTGTCTTTGGATATTTTCATGGGCATGGGCAAAGGCATACACTATGTCCGAAAACTTGCAAATCTGAAATTGCATTGCTCCAGCTTGGGAAATTTACTCATGCATTTTATGAGTGGTGCTTACTGAAACTTATTCCTAGAGATAGTGTTTTCTAAAACTTATATTTTATATCTGTAGGCCTTGGAGCAAGGCCTTGATGGAGCAGTGCTAAAAGTTGAAGATGCAGTTAAATACATAAGATTGGCCTTAGGACAAGGAAGGCCGACTGTTGTATAATTTGTATAAGGTAAACTATCAGAAAGCTGAAAAGCAATCCTGAGACTCACTAATCAAATTGTTTAAAACAAAAAAAGATACACCAGATCAAAATGTATGATTCCACCAAAACCAATCTACCTAGCAACCAAAACTAATGAAAACAAAGAAATCCCAAATATTGCAGGCAGTGGAAAGCAAGCCAATACAGGCGATCACTTTGGTTCAAGTCCAAACTATATCACAGGTTAAAGTTCATGCAACTTCAGTCAACTAATATCAGTCAATTAAGTTATAACCAAGTAGTTGGTTGAATTTCACTTCATATGGATCCTTTTGGTATAATTGGTGAATGGCAACAAATGAAAGGCAAAAAAATTAGTATACATATAAACATTAAACCAAAAAACTGACAAAATATGAGGTAATCAATCGCAGATCAAACGTATATAGGCAGTCAATTTTCTGAGACAAAATAAAATTTTTCAGTTTTTTTTAAAAATAATAAGTTTGAAACCAAATCAGAGAAGAAGAAATCACCAGCAGAGAAATAGAGTTTTTTTGCCACAAATAAAATTTTTACAGGGGCATATTATATAGGCAGCAAGAAGGGAGTGCGGGGGATGAATCCGAACCATTTTCGTGACCGGAGGGGATCAATAAGCAGAAACGAAGCATCGCTACCTGGGTCGGCGCAACGGGAAGAAGAGCCGGCCATGAACTCAGCTAATATTCCGTCCAGAGAGCGCACGGTAGGAGTCGGAGCGGCATCTAGTGGGGCAAGCGGCATCGGTTGGAAGATGAACTTGGGAATCGACTGAAGCAATTAAATGGGAAGGAGATAACCGATGGGAAGGAGGAACGACAATGAACTTAAGGTGTAAATTTTGAATATAATATTATTGTTTCATTCCTATTGATATGAGTCAATCTTAGGCATCAGGTTGAGATTTTTATGTGATTCATAGGAATTGTTTGAGTTGGATTATCTCCTTTGTGGCTAAAATATGTATCTTTGTTGTTGGGTTGTTTGTCATTGAATCATCTGAATATAATTATTTGTATTTGCTATTTAGGCAATGAGGTTTAAGGATTTTTTGTTCTTTTTTTTTAGTTGACAATGTGTGGAAACACACTCAACTGTATGTCATTTGAAATGAACCTCCTTTTTGATTGATACCTACTGTGCTTTTGATTATTTTCATATACATTATTTTTATCAATCAAATTAGAAGTTTCTGTTAAATTCAGTAGTGATTTTGTTAAATTTATCTCGCTCAACTTTTGCTTTCATGGGCAGTTCTTATAATAATGTACACTAGTTAAGGACCGCGCTTCGCGGTGGACGAATAAAAAATATTAAACAAAAAAATTATTTGTATAAATTTTTTAATATTAAAGATTCGGTCAAGTCTGAGAACATAACAAAATAGATGTCTATTCATTAATGACAAAAATCTGAAAAGAGGCATAAGTAATTTTATATATATACACACACACACTCAAGAATGTATGGATAAAATTAGACACGGGATCTATAGTCTAATTTGTTTGATGTGCACTATTTAGTCTAAGTTGATGCTAAAGGAATAAAGAAAACTCCAATGTGAAGAAGATTTAAGGACATAATTAATTATAATTTTCCCGTACGATTCTTAATTATGACATAACTATTACTATCTCCCCCGTATTTGGACTCGAGTACGAAAACCGAGAATTACATAATTCTTCTGTAGTCTTTGTCACGCCCCGGGCTGCACAGTCCCTCGGGCACGCCGACAAATCCGCCGTATACAAGAGAATTTCTCCGGTATACGAAGCGTAGCTGAACCTGTATAAACATACAATACTACAAGCAGTAGTATAGAGCTGAAGTAAACTATAAACAAGCAGGTAGAAATAACAAACTTTATATACATACATCAGCCACGGATACAAAAAAACACTACTCGCTCCAGCGAGTTCAACTGTATGTACAAAAGCGCCCGAACAAAAACTGTCACTACCTGCAGCGGGAGTCCTCTAGCACTGTACTCGAAGGGTAGGCTCTAACTCGTCACGCCTTTCCCACGATCCGCCTCAGAAGGAGCAGCAGCCGAAACAGAAGGCCCTGCAATATCGGTGGAAGAAAAAGGGCGTGAGAACTACTATAAAAGCAAGTAGTCCTCAGTGGGTGCCGCCCTAAACAACATCGGTCCACCCACTAAGTCTACAGGGTAAGCAAGATAGAAGAAAATGAAGCTGNTCCGCGGCGCGTCGTCGACGAAGCTCGAGCTTCTCTTGAGCTCCTCCAACACTCTAGGTTGCTAAGGGAAGTAGAAGGAGAGGAAGAAGAAGCACAGCAGCAGCAGCATGAAGAAGCTCCCCTCTCTCTCTCCTCTCTGCTCCAAGGTAAGGGTTAAAGGGGGGGTGATTTGACAAGATGGCCAAAAAGTCAACTTGCACTCTGCTTCCACTTTATACCGGTACAAACAGGCAACCCGAGAGCCTAGCTGCGCGGGGCTATACCGGTATAGCCCTGGTGGTTATACCGGTATAGCAATCGATGTTGTACCGGTACAAACCCAGATTTGTACCGGTACAACTCACTGAAAATCTGCTATTTCGCAGATCTTCAAGATACACGCTGCTCTCAAGTTCCCACAAGGCCCGTTTGGCGTCCACTTCGCGCCAACGCGACCCGAACTTGTCCCAACACTCTCCAGAGCTGTCGATAAGCCTCAGCTAAAATTCCAGGTCTCTACAGTCTTCAATGGAGCTACTAAAAGAAGTTTAGCTAAGTAGGTTGTTAAGAGTTATTGAAATAAGAATAAAGAAGTTTTAAATTTGTTTGCCAAATATTGTGCTGCTGCTACCTGGATCGGCGGAATTGTGCAAGCTTAGCTAAGGAGCTTACATACCACTAACACTATGATTATTTGGACACAAGTACGAAAACCGAGTATTACATAATTCTTCTATAGTCTTAAATGGAACTATTAAAAGAAGTTTAGCTAAGTAGGTTGTTAAGAGATGGAAAGAAGAATAAAGAAGTTTTAAATTTGTTTGTCAAATATTGTGCTGCTGCCACCTGGGTCGACGAAATTGTTCTAGCTTAGCCAAGTAGTTTACAGACCACGAACACTATGCTGCGGCTATATTTGACAAAATAGTTTCTCAAAGGACAAACTATTAAAATCTAGAGACCACTAACACTTGAAGAAAAAACGCCACTGTTTAAATAACATTCTGTGTCAACTTAACCATAAAAATTAGTTTTCGTAAACAATAGTATACATCAAAACATAGGAGAGCTAATCAAAGAATAATAGCTTTATACAGTATGAAAGCGTTCTTCCCTTCGACAGTGCTTTGTATCTAAATAATGTATAGCACAGCATCCCAGTACAAAAACACACATCGCACAGATATATTTCCGCTATTAATTCCCCTTTTCTTTTTCCCCTTTTCTTTCTCACACCTACTCACCTCGAATCTGGGCTGGTATGGTGAACTCTATCTCCCCTGTGAACACCTCCTTTTATTTTCCCACCTAGAGGAGTGAACAGAATAGAGTTAGCATAAAATATTACGGACAATTTCTTGCGGTAGAGAAATAAAAACCAATCAAAAAACCACGCCAGCTGAATGTCTTAAAACTTATCTCAAAAACAATAAACAGCAAATCCATAATTCCACTCTGAAGCAACAAAGTGCAAACTGCCAGGCAAAGGACCAATCGACCAACAAAAACAGGACATTTCTTCAAATTAGAGCAAATTTCAAAGCCCAGGAAAAAATATTGTATACAGGTATGATGACTTCTAGGTCCACTCCGAACAGATTTTTTCGCCACCTGTAAGGAGTGAACAGAATAAGAGTCAGCATAAAATATGACAATCAGTTTCTTGTAGTAGAGAAAGAAGAACTAATCAAACATTCACAACAGAGAAGCTAACTCTCACAAACCGTCCAACAGCAAATAGAGAAAAATCCAAAAAAAAAAAAAAATGAGTATAAGGAGGAAAACCGAGATATCACAAAAATCTCATTTAAAAAAAAGGGGCAATTGCTTATATACCCCTGAAAAATTCCCGACTTTCCGATTTACCCCTCTTAGAAGGATAATATTGAAAATACCCCTCCTACGTTCCAACCTATTTCTAATATACCTCTAGAGTTAAAATCTGTTAAGTAACTCTTTTATCTCTATAAAATTACTATTTTACCCTTTCAAATATACCCTTCTACCATCACTTTTTTTTGTTATTTGCCCTTAAAGTTAGGGGTATAAAAAATATTTTGACTTTTGGTCTTTTCCAATATACCCCTCTATCGTCACCAACCTTTCTTATTTGCCCTTAAGTTAAGGGCAAAATTGGCATTTTAATTTTTTTAACTGTGGTAGATATTTAACTCACGTTTAACCCAGGTTAACTTAACAGGTGATAACTGCGAGGATATTTTGCAATAACGGTGGAACATATGAGGGGTATTTTAGAAAAAAAAAAAAAAGTATGGATAAATCGGATATTTCCAAACGTATGAGGGGTATATAAGTAATTATCCCTAAAAAAAATTCTAAGACCCAGACCATAAACAAAGCAAACATTAGGCATCCAACAACCCAAGCAACATGAAATTCCAAACGCCAGACAATATGAGAAGAGAACAGGAAGAAGACGAAGAATCTATCAGAAGACCAGACCTCCACTGTACGGGCAATCACAGCACGAAAAATATCAGAGATAGAAACCTACTTTGCAAGTTGGAAAGAAAGTGGGCAAGGAACTTATCAACCAAGGGAGATTATATATAAACCAGTGCGAGAACAAAGCAAAAGGAGTGAGAGGAGAAGGGAGGTAGAGCGCCGCGGCCGAGCGGCGCAGTATACTGTTATAATGAGACCCACGCCGCGCGATGATGGAAGGGCGTACGGCGCCGCGGCTCACCAATCTGTGAGAAGTGACGGCCCTGCGGCAAGCATTAAATGCCCAAATCTGGGCTAGAGAAGGGCAGATCGGGGGGAGATGTCACGCCCCGAGACCGCCAACTTGGTCGATTCGGGCCCGTATACAGACGCCGAACGAACAGAACCTCCTCTGTTCGCCCAAGGCTCAACAACAACAACGAACATGTATAAACAAATGCCAAGAAAAAATTTCAATATACATGGCTTGCACGAGGGCAAGCAATACAAGCACAAGTGAAAGTAAACTAACAAAACATCTCATATATTGTATCTTGATTACTTTAAATCAAATACAAAACTTACTAATTATTACACACATTCCTTTACCTTTATACATTGACCTTTCCTAATTAAACAACTTACATTTCCTTTCATCAATTATAAACAGATGAAATATACAAGGTAAAACTATACTCAATGGATGTCGCTATCTATAGCGCGCTGTCCCTGTCACGATCCTCGATCACCCCGTACGAACTAGAACCTGCATGGTTAGTGGTGTGAGAACTACTAAAAGTTTCCAGTAGGTTCGGCCGCCAACCTCGCCGACTCACCCACTAGGTCTATGCAGGCATATGTAGACAAGAGAAGAGAGTAGATAATAACCAACTATAACATGTAACAACTACAATGCCTGTACAAAGCTTAAAGAAACAGTAGATAATAGCTGAAATTGATACATGCATGCTGTTCATAATTATTACCCAATTAAACTGGTTAACCCTTTGATTAACAATAACTCACCAACGAAATCCCTCACGGGCCCTAAGCTGCCTCCCGATGTGGTTAACAGCTGGACAAGTACGTTAGTCCTGGGGCAAGTACGTTAGCCCATAAATTTACCCAATTCAGTGGTTAACCCTTTGATTAACAATAACTCACCGACGAAATCCCAAGTATCGGGGAGACGCAAGCTACATCCCGATGGGACTGTCTACTGGGGGAGACGCTAGCTTCTGATCCAGTTGAGATGACTACTCCGGAGCTCATCATTCAAGGAGGAGCGACCTTCCTTGAACATAAGATTGATGTGAGTATGATCTGATCCTCCTTTAGAGGGTCCAACAAATGACAATGCCACACTTTAATTCTAACTAGCCCTTTATGCTAGTTTTACAATTTCATTCTCGATGCTAACCAAATCTCTAGTCATGATGTCACCAAGTTTACTATTGTCATAGTCCACAGTAAAATTCACGCATTCATAGGGTTCTATGTTCATATTCTATTGCCCACACGTTCTTTATATTGACAGAAATTCAATTGCATAATGACAATTTCCCTATTATGCATGAATATGATACAATTCACATATATAGATATGCTCAATGAGATGACATAGACATAAAGAGGGATTCGAAGACTTCGGATAGCACCACCCACCTGTAGGGATGCCAACAGATTAGAACCAACGTCTCGGAACGCGTCAACAATTAGCTCTCGCAACTCAATGCCAATAGAGCTAGAACGAATCGTTTCTTAATTAACGCGTCGTAGGACCATCGGAATATCAATTCGAACTTCCGAGCGCGTCTAACCTTCATTCATAGAAGAATAAAAGGGATTACATTAGAGTTATATTCACATCTTAACAAAACTTGCATTGAACCCCAACATATACATAGTACTACTATGCACATACATATAGCTAATATATACATACATCTAGTTCTTCCATGGCACTTAAAGCTTCAACACTTAGAAGTTCTTTATTTTAACTTCTTTCTACAGCAATTACCTTACATAACTTCAGAATTGAAAACAAGCTTAATTCAGTTTTCCTTTTAACAAATCTGCATATATACATCTATATGTATATACGCACGCATACATACATATTATATGTAGTATAGTGTTAGCTAGTTTTATAAAGTTCAATTAAGAGTTTATCAATGCAGTTCTAGCATTCCCTTTCGCTGAAATACTCATAGGACCCCTAATTAGCATCTTCTATAACAATTAACTGAACCTCGATCAAGGCTTAATCAGACTTACTCCAATTCATTGCACAATTGACCTGTTTTCAGCTCACATTAAGATCTGCACCATGCTGAATTCTGCACCATACTGAATTCTCAGCACTATTACTTCCCTATGGCAATTCGGATTTAGAAGTTAAAACAACTCATGATTAACTCTCTTTATGGCAGTAGACATTAATCTTAGTAATTAACATCACAAGCTCTGCTACAGGTTCTACTTTCATTTACTTCATAGGTCATATATTCACTATATCACTTATATGTGATCATTTTGATTCTATAAACTGAATTCGGCATAGTTTAACTTCTTTATGTAACAATTAGGTCATCTTAATTCAGAATTTCGAAAGCATCCTGGCTCAAGTTTCATGCTCAACCCCTCAAACCAGGGGAGGAGTGATATCTTTACCTGATTTCGGAGCTCCCCAATGCAGGTTCAAGGTAAGTAATTTAAGTACTTATAACTTATTCAAACCAGAGAAAGAACAACCATCTGCCTAATTCAAAGCTCCCCAAGTCCCTTCTCCAATTCGGAACACCCAAAGAAGCTCTCCTCAGCCAATTTGGACGCCCAAATTTCCCACAAGGTGGCAGCCCTGCAACACTTCACAATTGCTCTCTTTCCTCACAGTTCCTGCAGCAGGGAATAACCAATTTTGCTATTTATAATTCTCTTTAGAGTAGTCCATATTACCTAAACCAGGTTTAAGATCTATTTATCTCAGATTTTGCCTTAACCAATCATCTACATGCAGCCAAATTTCTGATATGGGGGATAAGGACAATGGGAAAACTTTTTGTCCTAGTATTTGACCTTTTAGAATCATATTTCATGCTTAACTGATCAGTTTTACAAAGCATTGAGTGGGTAAAATCATAAAAGATTGTACAATATAAAACCAACAATCCTACTGAAATTGATGATAGAACACTTCAATGCAAAATTAAGGTTGAATCTTGACCTACGTGATTAAAAGTATTTCCTAACAAAGATTCAACTCATTTACAGTATTCTATTCCTGTTGATTGAAAAATATTGTCAATTTTGGGAATGCCTTAATCATTTGGGGAATGATCAGCTTAGGGACCAAAATTGATATGTAAAAGAATGCCACGTAGGCGCTTACATGACGATTCCGTTAAAGACCAAGATTGATATGTAAAAGAATGCCATGAAGGCGCTGACATGACGATTCCGTTAATTTTAACTCCTTGTTTAAGGGTTGGAAGTTAATTGAAAATCAAAAGATTGAAGACTTGATTGCCAAAAATAAAAAGTTGGGGCCAAAGTGAAAATTAGTGTTAAGGCTGGGGACCAATGGTGTAATTAACCCTTTCTTTTATCCTTGTGGGCACTCCCCATAGCTCAGTTAGGCAGTCATCCAGCCATGACTCTATCAAAGAGTATATTCATTACCGATATGGCATCAAGTTCCATAAGAAACAAAATTGTTATGAGATCAATCAAAAGAAAGCTACCTCAACTATAAGTATAATTGACATAAAGGTCAAATGTTAACTTGATCTTAGAATATGCATGAAGTGTTGACAATAGCAGTGGCGTCACTAGGAAATATTAAGCATGAAAGCTAATTCATAACTAACCCAAATTCAAGAAGACAACTTTGTATTTACTTCGACTTGTTTTAATGGCTCAATCACCAGGGCACAAACTGCTTAGGCACCTAGGGGTCCCCTGCTTGCCCAAACGAGGGCGGAAACCGAGTTCCTATATACCACACGTTGGTCAATCCCTGCGAATATCACCTAGGTAACATGAGCTCCGTCTTCAGTTTGCAAGTGCTTAAAACATACGAGAGGAAGGAACTGGCAAACTGCATATTTCTTCTCAAAGGCGATTTATCCTATCTAAATATTTCCTTAAAATGAAAGGATAACATACTATCCTTTCCGATTAGGCAACCTTTTTGCCATGTGGCAATCTAGGAATTTGCCAGTCATCCCGACATAACATCATCTTCAAGGCATCCAAAAAGGGACACCAAAAGGATTAAGTCCTTTGGGATAGTAAATCCCACCTATCAGATGATTCATATCTTGAAAGTTAGGAATCAGTTACTCCTTCCTACTTGTTCAAGACAATTTCTCATACACTTACCTACAAACCACCTAAGTTGATACACTAAACGCAAAAACTACGCCACATAACAAACAACATATTAAGTAAACTTTGTGAAATTGACAACCAAATATACAATGTCCCTCTTGTAGCATCTATGTAGCGACAAAAATGTTGATTCCTGGAAGCAACTTTTGACATGCATCAATATG
Organism: Ananas comosus; assembly: GCF_001540865.1. NCBI lineage: Eukaryota > Viridiplantae > Streptophyta > Magnoliopsida > Poales > Bromeliaceae > Ananas > Ananas comosus. The sequence continues at coordinate 9,041,817 of NC_033627.1, forward strand.
TGCATCCACCTTCTATGAAAGGGCGGATCCTTCACTAGTAGCTACCACGAATCCAAAGAGTAATATATTCAGCGTACGATAAGATCAGTATAAAACAAAAAAAGACATAATGAAACTCTTGAAATTTCTCATCATGATTAAACATTATCAGAAGGTCTTTGGTGAACTATAAAGATATGTGAATGAAAAGTTGAAAAAATAAAGGTAAAAGCTGATCCAGAATCCAGAACAAGGCCTCGGACCATTTTCAGTTTATAACTCTCACAGATATGGCAGTTTCTAATACATAAAATGCATGTGGTATATAATATATATATTTAACATTATAGGAAAGATCAATTTCAAACCTGAAGAAGAATTGAATCTGCTAAGAGCCGCATCCCATTAAAACCAATCTCTTGCAGTCGAAGAATATGCACATATGACTGTTGTCTTTGAATTTTACCATCTTCAACCAAGCTCAGAAGTTTTGCCGCTCAGTCGTTTTTTATTTTACTGAAAATTAAGGTCCCATGGACTAATTTCGAAAAAAAAAAACATGCCCAAATTTTGATTTAATCAACTACTCCAAAAAATTGTCTTAGATTAGAGGCCAAAACGACCATTATAGAAATAAAAAATGCCAAAATTCTTCAGCAATCAAAAATACTAAATTCTTCAGCAATGACCATTAATTGTTATAACATTAGACCACTGCAAACCAAAACACAGCATGATAGTACAGTTTATGATAAATAAAACAAAAGAGATGCTCGCAGAACCAAAATACATATAAATATGCGAGCATGAATGTTTACTAATGACTTAGTAACATGAGGAAGGCAACACCCAGAGTGGCCTAGGCTACATTTTCCACATTCCCGTCGGAACAAATTCTGGCAGGTCAACAAGGCCTGCACCCACAGAGACCTCCTTCCAGCTCTTGCACCGTGGCACTGTAAGATAGATGTGATTCTCCTTTGCACCCCACCTGCCAGGGTTCACACGCGCCATCACAAAGCCTTCCGTCTCTATGAACAACGCGCAGTTCCCTATGCTCTCCATCCTCACCAAGCGGCCTTCTGACAGCCGATAGACTTGGATGTTCAAAGTGCTCGAGGTGTTCGGAGGATTCAGTGGATCGCAGTGGATGAATAGAAGCTGGCCGTTGAATTCAGTAATAAAAGGGCTGACGTTGAAGAAGAGCATTCGCGGACACCCTTCGGGCAGAAATTCGACGATGGGCAGGTCGAAGAGCACATTGATGATTACTATACGTGCCGAGAAGGTAATTGCATAAATCTTGTGTCTACAGAGAATGAGCTGGGAAGGTCTGTCGCATGTAATGCTCAAATGCCTATACGACCACTCTGAGCTTCTGGCCCTGGAGATCCAGAAGCCTTCCAACAGCGTTGGGGAATACAATACGATCCTACAGTTCTCCGAATAAGGGGCAGCCGTAAGGATGGCGAGTTGGACCTTGCAAGGCGCACCATCTTCAAAGCGGTTGGGAGGGAGAGGAGAGAACAGCCAGAGATCCTTCCCGGTGAACGGGTTGGTGAGGACGGGCCGATTGGTGCGGCTGTCCATCGTGATGATGTAGCCGTGAGAGAACCCGCACGCGTACGAGTTATCCATCCTATCATTTCGCAACTGCGATTTCGACTGCGGGAAGGCGGTGCTGAGAACATCGAAGAACGGTTCATGTACAAAGGGCCGCTTCTTTGTGCCTGCCAGGGAGAGGATAGCACGCGAGGGCGCGTCCCACCGGGGCCTGAGGAGCAAGGGAGGGAGAGTCGACACGATACACTGCTTCGAAGTGGCGAAAAACGAGTGCCAGGATCTGCAGACGGAGGCAAAGGTTGAGGGAGCGGAGCTATCTGCCGAGGGGAAAAGCCTGCCGAGGAGCGAATGCAGAATGAGGTCCGGGAGGACGGCGCAATCGCGGTGGCGATGGCCATCATCTTCTACATTCTGCTGCTGAATATTTCTTTTCTGGACCACAAATACCCAAATACAACACCCTATGGTCACAAGGTCCAAAACTGGTCACTTAAAACCCAAAGCTCATCATGTCGTACCCACGACTCACTCTACCCCCACCACATATAGAGAGGCTGCAAAGCACCAAATTTGGCGTCAAGCTATGTCTAATGAAATAGATGCCTTAATGGCCAATGGGACATGGGATTTAGTTCCACGATCTCAAGTCACTAATGTCATTGGTTGTAAATGGATTTATCGTATTAAAACCAAACCTGATGGTTCAATTGATCGCCATAATGGCGAGACTCGTTGCAAAAGGCTTTCATCAACGGCCAGGCATGGACTATATTGAAACCTTTAGTCCTGTCATTAAACCAGCTACAGTTCGTCTTATTTTATCCATTGCAATCAACTCTTGCTGGCCCATTCGTCAACTAGACGTATCAAATGCCTTCCTACATGGAACTCTTGAAGAACTAGTCTACATGGAGCAACCCCAAGGCTTCGCCGATCAAAATCACCCACATCAAGTGTGTTCTTTAAAGAAGACCTTATATGGATTAAAACAAGCTCCCCGAGCTTGGTACTTTTGCCTCACAACAGCATTACAAAATATTGGCTTTAAAGGATCCAAGGATGATAGCTCTCTTTTTATCTATTCCTCTGGCCAACATACTGCCTATTGTCTTGTATATGTTGATGATCTGATTTTGACAGGATCTACCATTTCACTTCTTCAAGACATTATTCATCAGCTTGGGCAAGTTGTTGCACTCAAAGATTTGGGCCCCCTTACATACTTTCTTGGAGTAGAGGTGACTTGGCTCTCAAATGGGCTTCAATTCTCCCAGTCTAAGTACATCAGGGACCTTTTGAGACGTGTGAATATGCATGATGCTACGCCTGTATCAACGCCATCCTCTCCACAAGTCCGCTTAGTCAAGGACTCTGCCAACAACTTTGAAGATCCTACCTTGTTTCGTCAAGTGGTAGGCACGCTTCAGTACCTAGCTCTCACTAGACCGGACAGCACTATGTCTATCAACAAGGTAGCTCAATTCATGCACTCACCTTCCATCAATCACTGGCAAGCAGTGAAGCGAATACTTCAGTACTTACGAGGAACCATTGACCATGGCGTCCTCTTTAAATCTTCTACTTCCACATCCTTTTTTGCCTTCTCTGATGCGGATTGGGGAGGTGACACGATTGATCGAAAGAGTACCTCTGCCTATGCTGTCTTTCATGGCCATAATCTTATCTCATGGAGTTCAAAGAAACAAAATACAGTCGCTCGATCCAGCACCGATTCTGAATATCGTGCCTTAGCATCGGCTGCATCTGAAGTTTATTGGTTACAATGTCTTCTTCGGGAATTACAACAACCCATTCCTATCACTCCTCGAATATGGTGTGATAATGTCTCAGCTACATACCTAGCAGCAAATCCAGTTTTCCACGCTCGCTCAAAGCATCTTGAGCTTAATTTTCACTTTGTCCGAGATCAAGTTCGCAAGAAACAACTTCAAGTTTCATACATTCCCACTGCTAATCAGCTAGCTGATGTCTTAACCAAACCGCTGTCGAAGCAACGGTTCCTCGACTTAAAGGACAAACTAACGGTCATTCCTCCCATCTGTTTGTGGGGGGTATTATGGAAATAGGCAACAAACCCACTTAATCAACTAAAATCCCAATACTAAAGGGTTTGTTGTAACAGCCCTACTAATTTGGGGTCCCAATACTAAAGGGTATGTTGTAACAGCCCTACTAATTTGGGCATTTGATTTTATGCATTGTACCAAGTGTATATATCTAACAGTAAAAATGAAAGGGATGTGTGCAATATTCACACTCATTTTAAGTATCTTTAGAGAATCGTCCTCGTGGGGCCGAGTAGGTCGGGGGCGATAGCAAGGGAGATTTGGGGATCGCCGGGTCGAGGATCGGAGCTTGGAGAGGACGCGGAGGATGAGGAAGGAGGCGATTAGTAGAGGTGAAGGAGCTCGAGTTCGGAGAGGAGGGGTTGAGGGATAGAAGGGGTTGAAAGTGGGGGTGCTCGTGTGAGGTCGACACAGGAGAGGGGTGCGGGTTGGGTTCTGTTGTGGGTTAGGGTTAAGGTTATATTAGGGTTCAATGTAAATATATTTGATATATAAATATTAGTTAAAGATATATATTTTAAAATAATTGCCGCTAAAATATAATTAGATAATAAGTAATAGCGATAGATAATCACCGCTATTAAATTGCCACTAAATACTAATTTTGTTGTAGTCAATATGGACAGAAAAAAAAAAAAGCATAAATTAAGGACAATCACTTAGAAGTACCAAATTAGCACCTTCCAGTTCCCTCTCTTCTGCACTTTCGTAGTTGATCAAAAACCACAAGTCTGATATGACTAAAATCAGCCATAGAACTCAGATTGATCCTCTTAACTGCATTACATATTGCAAGGCATTGTTTAATCTACTCAATATTCATTAAGTGTGGCTATGCTGCTGCTTTTCCATTAGGAGATTCTTTCTTGTCATGCTAATCTACTTCCAAAACACAAAAACAAATATAAGGGAAACATATATATAAACTAGTAATAAGGTGCAAGAACTTTCTTTCGAGCCAAACAACCTAACCCGACCCGAGCTCTGGTTCGTATCAAACTGCTGATGGCTGATTGGATGACGTAGTAGTAGTAGTAGTAGTAGTAGTAGTAGTAGTAGTTGTTCTTTCTCCTGTGCTTTGTTTTTTTCGTTTTCTTTCGCTAGTTTTTTTGTTGTTTTATTTAGTTTCTTGTATTGTCCTTTTCCTACTCCTTTCAGGAGGCCCTGGCTGCTTCCATTATGTAAGCCTAATTCATTTTCCTAATGAATGAAGCAGATAGCTCGCTACCTATTTCTCGAAAAAAAATAAGGTGCAAGAACTCCATAGAATTCTTGTAGAGGATAGTACCTGAATAAGTCAAGTCAATATCGCATCTTTTGCAATATCGCGTCTTCTGCAGCAAAGGGCAATTTCCGGTTATGATATCTTCAGATAAATGAAGTCGGAACTGCACTTGGGGAGAACTCCATATTGATAATTCCTCAAGAAAAGGGAGTTCGAAAAGACTCACCACCTTTTCCAATTCATAACATTGAGAAATACATAATTTCTTGAGCGAGTACAAGTTTCGAAATTCAACAGGAAGATTCTTGAGGCCCGTAATTTCTAAAAAATGAAGAAAATGGAGACGCAAAGAAGAGAGAATCTTTTCATCAAAGTCCCCTCGCAGAGTTAAACGAGTCAGCGAAGGGAGCATAGGAAGTTCATCAAGGTTCTCGCAATTGCACAAAACTAATCAGGTCAGTGAGGAATAAAGATGTTGCGGAAGCCTCCGCAGTTTAGGGCATTCAGCAATATTAAGTTCTCAGATACGAGGAAAGTCACCATCTCCACAACCTCCCCGCTCCACCTAATTGTCCATGCATGAGATTACCGCGGTCTCCAGTGATGGGAACCCCTTGGCTGTAGCACCGCTGTCATAAAACTCGCACCCGATATGTTGCAAGCTTTCGATATTAGACATACTTAAATACCTCAGAGACGGCAGTTGACCCAGTGGCGGCAGCAATATACATTTTCGGCAATTCATTAGTGTTATTGTGACCAACTTAGTGAAGGAAGCATCGCCAACCCATCATGGGAATCGAATACCACTATAATAACTTACAATGAACTCTTCGAGGTTAGTATGTGGCTCAAGGCTCGCAAGTACCTGCTCCTCAAACCAATCGGCAATTAACAATGAACTAGTGGCTTCTGAAGGAACGTTCGACGACTCTCCAGAATTTCGCCCATGGCTTGAATTACAGTGCAGGATGTCATTGCATTTCCACGATAAATCCAAGAGTTTGAGGTCTTTCTTGCTCTTCAAATTTGCCACTTCAGCATCCTCAACACTGGTGACATTCTTAAGATTTAGAATCAGGAGACTTCCTTTGAGGTGAGACAAGTTCTTAAGATCTTGTATCTTAAAGTGCCTAGATTCCCTTCCAATGTGAATTGGTGTTAATGTCTGCAACTTTGTTAGATGTCTGATACCAGATAGGAGGTACTTTGGATATGTACCTTCATTTAGAAGAAAATGTCGCAAGTTGACCAAATCCTTTATGGCTTCATGTGACTCCTCCAAGGCATCATATGTAATCCCTAATGTCTGTAGATTGTAGAGACCAAATATTGATTCTGGAAGCCTTTTAACATCAGTATCTCCAACGTCAAGGTACCGTAGAAGTTTCAAGTTCCCGATTGACTCAGGCAATAATCCAACTCTTGTCCATCTCAAATATAAAGCTCGTAGTCTTTTCAAGTTCCTGAAGAGATCATTCAGTACATCAACATGAACTTCTGGGTGCATGAAAATATCATCCCTTATTATAATTAAGAACTTCCGAAGAGAATTCAATTTTTTTAATGGCAGGAGATTCAAGTTAGAGATGGAGTTGCTCCAAACCAACGATAAATGTCTAACTTCTCCGGGGAGGTTGCGTAGCTCGCCATAGTCTACTCTAATGAATTCTTCCCCTGCAACAGATTGTGCAAGATCGTGGACGAGATCATGCATTTTCAGTAATTCTTTACTCTCATAGTTAGGATCATACTCGAGAATCGACCTTTGTAACAAGTCGTCAAGAAATGCTCTGCCGATGTCCTCTTCTCGCTCTGTTCCGTCAGATCTGAAAAGTCCTTGCGACATCAACAGCCTAACTATATTATTCTTATAGAAATCATAGTCATTCGGAAACAAGGAGAAGTGCATAAAGCACTGCTTCAAAGCTGGCGGCATGCGATCATATCTCAATCTCAACGCTGGCAGGATCTGATCCTCCTCTTCATCCAATTCCCATAACTCACTGTCCAAAATATCGGTCCATTTCCAATCATCACTTTCGAAACGAAGGAGGCCACCAAGTACCTTGACAGCCAAAGGCAATCCCTTACACTTCACGACAATCTTTTTACCGATTTCTACCAATTCCGGAAGTGCAGTTGGATCTCGACCTTCAAAGGCTTGTTGCAGAAAGATCAACCAACAATCCTCAAAGCCCAAGCGGTCTAACCTATGAGGAGGCACCGTCTGCATGATCTTAGCTGTCGATTCATTCCGAGTAGTTACTATAACTTTACCGGGTTCTAGAGCAAAGAGGAAGTCTCTCAGCGGAGTCCAGAGATTCGGCTTGTCATTCCAAACATCATCAAGCACTAGTAAGAACCTTTTGCCCATCAATTCTTCCCTAAGAGCATCCACAATCTCGTTTAGTTCAGTGTAGTAGCAACTTCTTTTAGTGATCGGGGGGAAAATCTTTCTTGTTAACTCTAGCACATCAAAATCTTCAGATACGCATACCCACCCCTTTTGTCGAAAGCGATGACACACAATAGGATCATTGTACACAAGCTATGCGAGCGTAGTCTTACCGATCCCCCCCATTCCAACTATAGGTAAGACGGAAACCGAATTCTTGCTATTCTCATGGTCTTCAAGAAGCATTTGTATTATATACTCTTTATCTTTCTCCCTCCCATGAACATTAGGCTCATGTAGAAGGGAGCTAGTTGGCTTTGGCGTCCACACGTGATCATCACGCCGCCGCAGCCCATCGCTTTCTCTTAGACGGAGAGTGTCCCATTCCTTCGTGATCGTGTCAAACCTCTTCTTGATTTCCTTCATTCTAATTATTAAATCATTCGGAACGGGAACTAGTATAGGAATATCATCAGTGCTGGTTTCACATACCTCCTCGAACTTGCGCTTCCGGCCACTGCCTACTTGTCTCCGGGCTATGACTTTTGCTCGCAGCACTTCATACTCATACTCTTCGAGCACGTCTTCCGCATCGTGAGCGGCTCCACTCAGCTCCTTTATGTGGAGTTTTTCAGAGAAACTCTGCATGTCCTTCTCTTCCGTGTTCTCGAGCACTTTTTGGATCGACAGCATCGTCTTCTGCAGCATCTCGAAGTCTTCACTGACGTGAGTGCAAGGTTCGGATGTTGAACAACCGGCCATCTGTGCAGGAATCAAAGAAGAAAGCTTTTCGGTTGTCCACTTGATGATGGAAGATACAAATCCTGAAGCCATATGTGAGTTCTTTTCTTCTTCTCTTTTACTCAGCTGCATAAGTCGCTGAAGATAACAACATATAAGAACTATAGCAACTATTTCAAGGTATGTGTGGATACATCTCATCTATTATTGATCAATTAAATAGCACCAATTATTGTACAATGCTCTCTTTTTCTTTTTCAGAAGAATTTATGCTCTCTCTGTTGCTCTGTCAACACCTATCTCAATCTAAGAGAGCGAGGGTCACTCGAATTGTTTCAATTTAGTCTCTCTTTCTATTTACTTTACAGAAAAGATCATGACAAACAATAATGCTTTGGACGGTGGAAAGTTGAATACTTAGTACGGATAAACAAGAATCAGCTACCTAGTAGAGATTGGAAATTCCTTCACACAAAGAGAATTGCTTTGGCCCCCCCAAAAAAGCTAAATTTATGGGTTGTTAATATGTTAATATATTCATATGACACTTGTAGAATGCATACATTAACAAATCAAAATCCTTCACATTATGGTGGTTAGTCCATTAGTAATTTTTTGTGAGTTAATACATGTAATTCCGAGAATTTTTTATGTTCCTTTGCTACAGTTCTTTTGAAGTACTCTTTACAATCCATGATTCTTTATTTTGTATGAATTGATACCTTTTGGGTCCTGATTTCTGCTGTGATTACCAGTTTTGTGTTGCTCGAGTTTGACTTGGTTTAGTTAATGTTGTAAGTTACTACATTTTTGACTCTATAATTTACATTTTTTTAAAAAAAAATTAGATTAGTTGTTAGAATTTGTTCTTTGCCTTGTAAATTACTAGGATGGGCATCCGGCCATATATATATATGGATCTCCTCTCGCTCAACAGCCAAATAGGACACATTTGATCATACTTTCTGACTATCAAATAATATAAATTTTTGAGTAAATAAAAACTACGCTTAATAAAACATTCATGTATTAAAATAGACTCTTCCCGAATAAGAATTTGTATAACATTTAGGACAGGTTTTGGTTCGCCCATTTTTTACTCTAGAATCGGAATCAAAATAGACAAATCTGTTTTTCATATTTCGATGCGAGATTTTCATTCCGATCCCGATTTTCGAATGAATGGGAATCCCCCAATTATCTCTTTTTCTAATCCGGCCTATGAGGCCGGATTGGAGAAATCGGGCGGAATCGATTTGTTTGGATTAAATTTAACTTTTTAAACTTTTTTTTAATTAAAATATAAGTTTCAGTTTAAAAATTATATTTATAAATTTTAATTTTAATTTGAACTTAAATTAAAAATTAAAATTCAATCTAGCATTTCAAATCTAATTTATAAATTTGAATTTGAATTTAAATTTAATTTAAAATCTAAAGTTTATTCAAATTTTATTTAAAATTTAAATTAAAATTTATGGATTCAAATTGAAATTTAAATTATAATGTTAAATTTGAATTTGAATAAATCAAAATTTAGTTGTATTTTGATTTATCCATTCAATTTCAAATTTTATTTTCTAAAAAAAATATATTTAAAATTTTGACATCATTTTAAAATTTTGACATAATTTTTAGTTTGAATTTAAATAAATATATTATAAAGATAAAATCGACATATTAATTTGATTATGTTTCTAATATCTATCTGAATCAAACACCGATAATAGGAATGGTTCATTTCGATTCTGATTCAGATGGCGAACCATACAGAATGAGGTAATGAATCATTTCGATTCTGTTTCCAGCTTTTTCTCATTCTGATTTCAATACCGATTCCGACCTCGATTCAAATACACCCCTAGCTTTCTGCAGCCATTGATTTTGTACACACTATGAGAATAAAAATAGAAAGAAAGAAAAGATTAAATTATCATAAATGTTTTATCAATTTGACATATTATAATGTTTGTAGGTTCAGGCATATCAAGACAAAATAAAATCTACTCCGTAAGTTCACGTAGCATCAAAGTTCCACTCCCACAAAATAGATGCCATTGTGAAAGATTATAGTATTCACATGTTATCTATATCAATAATAACTAGCATCAAGTTCGACTCCCACAAAATAGATGCCATGGCGAAAGATTGTAGCATTCACATATTATCTATATCAATAATACCTAGCAATACGGACACATCACACTGGTGTCATTGTAGTGTTCCTGAGGTTTGGATAGGATTGGCTACAGTTTTAGTGATCGGTCAACACATCTGGAGAGTGTCGGACTGAGTCGGAGTCGATTCTGCACGAAATGGATGCGGAAATGGACTCGGCGCACTCAATTATGCAAAACTGGAGTTTTGTCAGTTTCGGGCGCTCAGAACTGGGTTTGGGTCGCCCAGAACTTGAGTGCAAAATTAGGCAGAAACTGGAAGCCAATTCGGATCCTATGTTCCGAGCGCCCGGAAGTGGGTCCGGAAATTTCACTTCGTGATTATCGATCGTGCTGACGCGTGGCTGGTGGTAGGTGTGGGCCGCCGGAGCCGGATATGGGTCAGCGTATTGCGGGCGGAGGAACCGAAGAGAGCTGTTTGTGCAGGCTGGAAGTTCTGGGCGCCCAGAACTTGGTTTAGGGCACCCAGAACTTGATTTTTCTGCAGAAGCTACAGGTTAACCTCCTTTGTTCCTGAGGCTTTTCAGATCGTTTGTACACCCTATAAATAGGGAGAGTGTGCCCCCTTGCTGCTCTTTTCCTCCCTTCTTCACAGAGAAGTCCACTTTTGCTTCCTAACCCTCCAATTCACTCAAATTGCATCAAAGGTCCACAAATTTAGCTTGAGGAGTGCTGAAGCTGCAGTTTTCCAGCGACGACCTTCGGTGTTTCGGCTCGTGTGCGACGTAGGAAGGTCGGATTGCGGTGAAACTTGGTTTGTTGGATTTTAGACTTCAAGAGGAATCCACGAAGTCTAATATTACAGATTTTGGTGAAGGTTAGCTTGGTCGAACTCAAGTTCTTCTCTACTGTTATTGTTTTGGGCAGATTTTCAAGTTTATGAGTTTTCTTTGATGCTATATTTGGAGGCAGGGGGATTTTGGACCTGAGCTTGATATCTCAGTATATTCCACTGGATTTGAGACCTTTCTCACCAGATTTGGATGTGATTAGGTGAGTTTTGACATTTCAATTGAGATTAAAGTTAGCTTAAGTGCTGAAATTGAAAGTTTTGATAAATTTTAGTGGAATTGATGTTTAGCCCTTAGATGCGGACCATTGCTGGCTGAGAGCAGGTGCAGCCGAGCTTCTTGGTGGTTCGTGACCTCCTTACTGCCAGAGATTTGCTATAGAGGTGGGTGTTTCATCGGTTTCGCTCTTAAGTGCTTGTGTAGTCGACATGTATGATTTCGGTTCTTGTATATCATATTGTAGCTCAAATTCATTGATCGTTGCATGTATGAAATATGAATTGGGAGCATGATTATTAATTAGATGAAGATACATGTTGGACTTGGAACTTGACTTAGGAAAAAACCAGCGATTTGACCTGTCATATGATTCTACTACCTGATTTAGCTCTAGGAGCCGTGGTTTGGTGGTATCACCGCAGTTTCAGCGCGGTGGATACCCAGGGTATTTAGAATGCATTTACGCACGTGCTGGGATGCCGAGCTTATTTTTACAGCAGAGTTTAGGCTGTTTCGGACTGTCGGGTGCCGTCGGGGTTTGACGGTGGACCCAGATTTCTGTTTTTGCCTCAGATTGTGCTTATGGCACGTAGATTTGGTTTCTAGACCTGTTTCGACCCTAGCTATTTGACTTTGGCTTGTCAGAACCTGATTGAACTCGACAGAGATACGCTGCATACTCGGTTGGGTAGCTCCCACGAGTGCCACTCCGGAGACGGGCGCTGTGCTTTTGCGTTGGTGTCGTTCGTGCAAGTTAGACTTGCTCTCCACGGACTGGTTAGTGTGGAGTTAGCTGTATAGTCGCAACCAGACGGGACGGGTGTGTTCACAGTCCCAGGGATGGGTATGATTACAGTCTTTACTTGAGATTGGGTCTGAGTTGACACTGTTCTAGAGATGATTAGAGTTAGAGTATGGTAGTATAGTGGGTTATAGCTGTAGATTTATTCCAGCTTTCTTTACTATTTCTGCTTACCCTTGTAGACTTAGTGGGTGGACCGATGAGTTTGAGGGCGGTACCCGCTGAGGACTACTTTTTGTAGTAGTTCTCACGCCCAGTTGTTACCACTGTTTTGCAGAGCCATCACCTTCGGCTGCTGCTGTTGCTGATCTTGATCGTGGCAAGGGCGTCGCGAGTTAGAGCCCTTACAGTCGAGTTGTAGAGCTAGAGGAGCACCAGCTACAGATAGTTGTAGTTTTTGGGTCTTTACATACAGTTGTTGTATCTCGCCAGAGCAAGTATTTGTTTATCTAGATTACATGTATGTATTGAACCACAGTTTTTGGATATAGTTTATTTTTCCTAGCCACTCTATGCTACTGTTCGTAGTATTGTATGATTACAGATACTTCTACTTTTTCGCTTCGTATACAGGGGAAATATCTATGTATACGGCGGGTCTATTAGTGAGCCCGGAAAAACGAGTAATCCGGGGCGTGACAGTCATGGAGAACCACGTTGAAATATACCGAAAGCAGGATAATAAAATAGAGAGAAAATAGGGCACCTAAAGGTAATTTACAAATATATTCTTAGTAATGAAAAAGTATTATTATTAGAGCAATAAACGAATATCTCATTCTAATCTTGACCATTAATTTTCAAACTATGAATGAAAAAGATTTATTGGTGCAACCAACCCATGACTTGCTATTCTACAAATGATACCAATCACCCGGTACCCTGAGCTAGGGGCTTTTCAGAAATTTAAAAATAACCAATAAAGAAAAATTTATTTCAAGTGAGAGATAATTTCAATTTTATCCCTTTAAACTTTTAAACTTGTAGATTTGTTTTTACAAATTTTAGTTCTCAAACACATTTTCCTCCAAACTTTTTTACTTCAATGTGAATTTGAATCAGATTTCTTTTTTTTTTTTTCAAGTTGCATTGTGAATAGCAATTTTAAAATTTTAATTTTAATTTCAATTTTTTTCAAGTTATGAATTTGAATTCTATTTAAATTTGAAATTTGAATTTAAATTACTTAATCTACAGCACCCCGATAACAGAAGCACCACAGATGTGTAACAGACCCACCATATAATTTAAGATTGAAAGATTAAATATATCCGACGTTAATATCAACATCCTTTTAATATTATAAATTTTTGCAAACAATTCAAAAATTATAAACACTCTAAATTGACTAATATAAATTGGTTACTATAATACCATTTCATTTAAACATAAATAAAACTTCAATATAGATTATGTTCTTAACTTAACAAATAGCAAGTTTGTATAATATATAGTTCTAATATAGCGTAATTGGAATAAATAAATAACTAAAATTATACTATCTTCTAATACAAATGCATACCATATACTAGTATAATATGATAACAAAAACATACTAGAGTATAAGATCAAATCCCATTACATCATAAGGGCATGAATTTTTAGAACAATAACAAAACAAGCAATAAGAATTATGAACATTTAATAATAATATACATGCATGCATGATACTAAGAGGACCAATAAAGTTCATCATCTATAGATATCTCAAAATACAAAAAGACCGATCTAAGACGTGGAAGGTTCGGCGGCGGAAGCTCCGGTTTGCGCGTACGGAGTACCTAGCATACATACAATAAGTATCTCTATTAATCTTTTATTTTTATTTCATTTTTAAATGACTTAAACTTATTCAAATCCACCCCTTCGACTATATTGCTCTATTCTCGGATTAGAATAAAGTCTTAATTCGGGAGCTCATAACTCGCTCAAAATACATAAAAACCTTTAAATAACTCATTCAAACTCTATATGAGTGTCTTTTTTTAATATTAACAAACAACACCTTAACGAGATATTTATGTCCTCCGAAAACTAGCCGGAATAGTCCAACCCAAGAAAGCATAAATTGGTTGAAATATTAACAAATTAAGTTTAAATTTGATTAAACAATTTAGTCCAATTATACATTTTAGTATACTTAATGTGATTATACTTATTACATGAAAGCAACTTGTGTCGGATTAGTGTTTTTACAACTATTTATTTGGCCTATTAAGCAGCTTATCATATTCTTTGAAATTAGGACTATCTTATTTCCTCTTACTTTTCTCTACACATCTTCTTTTCATGTTCCTCTATAGCCAGCTAATAATTATGATAATATTTTAGTGTAGGTGAGAAGATATGTCGGGAAAGAAAATATGTTAGACAAGTTATTCTAGCATCCAAACAAGTTCAAAAAACGCATTTAGAAGTGAGCAAAAGGAATACATCACTTCGTAGTTCCACAAATCTTACTTATTAGATTGTCTCAATAGGTTAAGCCAAAGTTTATATTATAATCGATCCCATCTAACACAAATTAATTATCATGAAATAACTTTGTTCCAACATCAAAACATGCAAGCCAAGATATATATACCTAACAATACCACTTGGAGCCCCTAACAAGGTGCTGTAGTACTTCAGCTCTGCATTTCCCTCGCAGCATCATTATTTGGTTGCTTTGAGCTTTTTGCAGAAGCAAAAATGGTCCTGTTGGCATTCGGTTAAATCGAATCGGGTGCGCCCATAAGCGGGTTCGATCCGACGGATATTATGTTATCTAATTGGATTAGGATTAATCTCGCTTTCAAATTGGAAAGCTAGTTAGAGATAAATTCTAATCATATTAAGATAACAATTAATAACCGATTTGGCCTTATCTCTTACGCTATTAGGATTTCGGAATCCCTTGTAAATATACGGGCGATCCCACATAAAATGATGAACGAACGGAAAAAGAGAGAGAATAAGAAAATAATAGAGAGATACCACATCCTCCATTAACCTATTATTCTAGAGGGACTTGCACAGCGGATTTGCGATCGCACTCGTTTTTAGTTCGATCCACCGCGAGTTTGAAGCGTTAGAAGATTTTCAAGGACGATCCAAGGACATGTAAATCAATCTCTCCGATCCGGGCTCGTCGCATCGTAGCGCAAATCGCTTCCGCAAAAACGTACGAACGAATACTTCCGCTGCGTTCTACATTGGTATCAGAGACATATTAGATTGATTTCATGCCCTAGATCCACCTTTTAATGAGATTACATGCGTGATGATTAGATCTATCATGTATTAGATTTTTTCTTGCATGTATGTGAGCGTTAATGGCGGATTTTTCAAAAATTTGATAACTTTCCTAAATTTTCTCACATCATAAAGCGCCGATGTTGTAGATTAAATCTACAAAATTTGATTTATTTTGGTTTTGTATTTTTTGAGAAAAACGAAACCCTAAATCGGATTTTTGGGCATGGCTTGTTTGATATGTGATGCATACCCCATTGTGAAACTTGCATGATTTGGAAGAGCTCCTCACAAGCTTTCCAACGATATATTTCATGCATGATTTGGATTTCTTAATCATAAGTTATGATTTTTTGAAGATTCGCTATCTTTAAATTAAAAAAAAAAGGTTTGGTACTGTTCGGTTTACCTCGAGCTGCATGGGCGTGCACGCGGACAGCACGCATGCCGCGCACAGGCCGCCGGCCACCCGGGCCACTCGAGCCGCGCGCAATCGCGCGCCGCTCGGAAAACGAAGGCCCACGCAGCCGCACGGGGCAGCGCACAGGCGCGGGCTCGCGGGCCGCATAGCCTACAGCCTGCGAGCTGGCTGCGCGGGCTGCCCGCGCAGGCCATCGGGGAGCCGTACTCAGCTCGACCACGGGGCGCAACGCACAGCCTGCAGGCCTAGCAGGCTGCCGGGCCCGCGGCCGCGCACAACTCGCACGCGCGCATGGCGCGGGCCCTGGCAAGGCGCACAGGCCGCTTGCGGCAGTCGCGCGCAGGCGCGTAGGCCGCCTTGACAGCGCGCAGGCGCGACGCCCTTAGGCAACAGGCCGCCGCCGGGAAGCGCGTGATGGCCGAGGTGCTGGCAAGTGCGGGAGGCATGCGCGGCCGAGCGCAGGTAGACCCCATGAAGGGTCCCGTATCACTCAGACCTAACGAGATTTTTTTTGGTTTTCTGGCACCAATTTTTTTAATAAATTTTTAATATGCATTTATTGATGGCTAAATATTGCTTTGTGATACTATTATATATATCGCATGTTTTTATTATGTTTCGTGCATATTAAAATATGATATTGCCTTTTATGATGCATGAAAATGCAAGTTTAGGCATAATATATTTATACATGCCTTGCAAGTGGGATTTTTTTTTATGGTAGAGTAAATTATATGTATTTACTCCTAAAATTTTGTGCATCTTAATTAAATATTTAAAAATATTGATATATGGTGTGTGATTATGAGCATAGCAAAATTTTCCTTTACGCATCTATTGTCTATTTTTAATTTATTTAATTAGAGATGCGGCAAAATTGAATATATGTAGCGTGTACTAATTTTAAAATATTTTTTCCTGCGCATTGCATGAACAAAAAGTGAGTTTCATGCAAAAAGTGAGTTTTAATGGCCTCCAAGCAAATTATTGCGGATTTAAATAAGGGCGAGAAATTGGATGGTGACAATTATGATATTTGGCACCGTAAGATTCAATATATTCTCGCTGAGCAAGAGGTCCTGGAAAACTTGAGTAATAAAATGGACCAACCCACTGAGGGCACCAGTGCCCAGGCTCACCGAGATATGGAAGCCTATAATAATTGGTTTAAAAAGGATCGCATTGCTCGTATCACGTTGTTGAACAGTATGCAGAATGATCTCTTGTGCGAGTATGAGTAGTATCCGACCGCGTTTGACATGTGGGAGGCTCTCAAAGCAAAATTTGGTACAACTTCGGCTACAAGGTTGTGCAATTTGACTATGCGATTTGACAGTTATAAGAAACATGCCGATCAGACTATGAAACAGCACGTGAGAATAATGTCAAACATGATTCGCGAGTTAAAGTCGACTGGCGGCACCTTGACTGACGAGCGGCAGATCCAAGCTACGATTCGCTCCCTTCCCAATTCGTGGGAACATATGCGAGTGAATTTGACCCATTATGAAAATATCAAAACTTTTGAGGATGTTGCGCGGCATTTGGAGTTGGAGAAGGAGCGCCTTGAGGCTGTTAAAACTCCAACTGCCAATGCTGCTGAGTTAAACTTTCGCAGGACATTTGAGTTCAAGCGAAAGAGGACTACTGGGGCTCAAAATTGTAGCGGATCCGCGCCTAAGAACGCGAAGAACACTAAAAGAAAGAGAAGTAAACGAGGCGGCAAGAAGGACAAGTCAAAGATGACTTATTTCAATTATAATCAGTCGGGACACTTCGCTCGTGATTGCACTGAGCCGAAGAAGGTACATCTCAATCCCGATTCTCGCTCTTTTGTTTCTTCTAACACGTTTGTTGCTGAATCTCTCCCTGTGTGGATTGTAGACTCAGGAGCAACAGACCACGTAGCGAGGGATCGGATGGGATTCGTCGAGTACCGTCGTGTACCTGTTGGGAGCAGAAGAGTATACATGGGGAACAATTCAAGTGTCGATGTGTTAGGCGTTGGCACATACAAGTTGATCATGCAAGGTGGTCGAACTTTATATCTGCATGATGTACTTTATGCTCCAGGAATTCGGCGGAACTTTTTTTCTATTCTTACTATGCTACAGTTAGGCTTTTCTTTTCGTTTTGAGAGTGATGTAGTTAAGATTCATCTTGGAACTTTTTATTATGGAAGAGGTTTTATGTCAAATGGTTTTATGGTTTTGGACATTGATTATAATATTAATAATAGTGATTCTTTTTTCCTGCTATCTTCTGTTGAGAATGATCACAATGTTTCAATTAAATGGCATGCACGTCTTGGTCATATTGGCCAGGATAGAATGACTAGGTTAATTAGAGACGGGCTATTAAGCTCACTCACTAAAGTTGACCTGCCGACATGTGAACATTGTTTAGCGGGAAAAGCGACCCGAAAACCACTTAATAAAGCTTCAAGGGCATAATTTTCTTTACAATTGATCCATTCCAACATTTGTGGCCCAATGAGTGTGAGGGCAAGACATGGTGCTTTTTACTTCATCACATTTATAGATGACCATACGCGCTTCAGTCATGTTTATCTGATCTCCCATAAGTCTGAAGCATTGGATTGTTTTAGACGTTATATAAATGAGGTTGAGAATTAGTTAGATATGAAAATTAAATGCTTAAGAACTGATCGAGGCCGCGAGTATCTATCTGAACAATTCAAGAAATTGTGTGATGAAAAGGGAATAATCAGACAGCTGACAATTCCTGGCACTCCGCAGCAAAATGGTGTAGCGGAGAAAAGAAATCGCACCTTACTTGACATGGTTAGGTTAATGATGGCGCAAGCAAATTTGCCTGTCTTTTTTTGGGAAGACGCATTGTTAACTGCTGCCTACATTCTTAATCGTGTACCCTCCAAAACAGTATCTTCCACCCCTTATGAATTATGGACAGGCAGGAAACCAAATTTGGAGTTCCTGCGTCCTTGGGGTTCGGCAGCTTATGTACACAACACTTCTCATAAGGATGAAAAGTTGGGCCCTAGAGGAAAAAAGTGTATCTTTATAAGATACCCTGAACACTCTAAGGGATATGTCTTCATCGGAAAGCAGCCAGATGAAAGTTTGACTGAGATTGAGTCACGAGATGTTGAATTCCTCGAGGAGAATTTTCCTTATAGAAGTGAGGTTCGAAATCAAACTGAGTTTCATGAGATGAATGACTCTGACATTGGCGCTTCTATTCGCTCAGTTGAGGCAGAGGAGGCCACTCCGATACCTCCTGGGGATAGTGGGAGTGATTTACCTTTAGATATGGAGCCTCAACTTCGTAGAAGCGCACGTGTGGGCATTCCCCGTCGTCGTTTTGAGATTGAGGGGGAAGCTTTCATGGTTACTGCACATGATGATGATGAGCCTAGATCCTTCCTAGAGACTCTCATTACCTACTCATAAGGAATGGATGGATGCAATGATGGAGGAAATAGAATCGATGAAGTCAAATCATGTCTGGGACTTGGTTGACTTGCCACCAGGGCGCAAAACAATTGGGAATAAATGGGTTCTCAAGATTAAGCGCAAGGCAGACGGTTCTATCGATAGGTACAAGGCTCGCCTGGTAGCAAAGGGTTTTACCCAACGAGAAGGCGTTGATTACGAGGAAACTCTCTCCTGTCGTGAGGTTTGATTCGATCCGCCTGATCTTGGCTATTGTCGCATATTTGGATTTGGAACTTTACCAAATGGACGTTAAAAATGGAGAACTGGATGAGGAGATCTATATGGATCATCTTGCTGGCTTCTCTGTAAAGGGTGAGGAGCATAAAGTTTGTAAGCTCCGACGATCCATTTATAGATTGAAGCAATTCTCCAGACAGTGGTATATTCGATTTTATCGAGCCATTACTGAAGATGGGTTTATGATGATTGAAAAAGATCACTGTATGTATGTTAAACGGTCCAAAAAAATTTTTCTAATCCTTTCCTTATATGTTAATGACATTTCTATTGCTAAAGGTGAGAGTCTGAACCTTATACAGTGCCCTAAAACTTCTGAAGAGAAATACAAGATGAATCGGATTCCATATGCTAATGCGGTCGGGAGCCTGATGTATGCTATGATGTGTACTCGGCCTGATATATACTAAGCTGTGGGGTTGGTTAGCCATTTTTAGTCCAATCTGGGATTGGACCACTCGAAGGTAGTGGCGCAGAAGAAAATAATCCTAGAACACATTTATACGAGTCGCATGGTTACAGATTCTCTGGGAGAATCCCTTTTGGCTCATGGACTCCGTAGGATTTGATTGTGTAGACAGTCGATTATTTTTGGCCATTTATTTTGTAATATTCTTGGTTATTTAATTACAAATTATTATTTTGACAAAGATATTTGGTGAGATTAGTACACGTGCATATATTTCCTACATTATTGTAGAACTGGTTGATAGTATGTCACAGCCTGATTGGCCCTCTCACACGGGCAATCATTCTTTTCGGCGCTATAGAGAGCGAGCGAAAATTGAGGCATTAATGAAAGCCGCCTTGGTTGGCACCAAGATGAGGTCATTAATGAGACCACATACGAATAGTCCCACGATTCGTATGGCCTGTATATAAAGAGCCGGATGTGAGATCACCGTTTGACGCTTGAGATAGCGAGCAAATGGAGGACTCAGGCTAGACACTCCGGGAGTGTCTGAGTTAAGATCCGTATGACATTGAGAAAGACATACGCTTATTGGGATTCTCTGTCATAGCATGTATTTCATACTACATGTGCTAGGCGACTAAATAAAGAAGATGAGTGAATGGATCCCTGCTTCCTCATCGTGTGAGTTCTTACGGGCATTATTTTGAAACGATATCCTATATATGTTAGATGCCCTTAGTGACTTTTGACTATGTCATTAAGTAAAAGAATTGACGTTGCTACTTTGGCATGTTTCCTACGGCTATGAGTGATGCGGCTTTATGGGGCATTGCTGGGAAAGCAATCAATTCTCAACTCGGTGGCATGAGGGCTCAAGGAAGACTAGTTGGATTACATTCAGACACTTTGACTCGTTGTCGACAGATTGTGTCGCTTCAGTATAGCGAAACAATCATGAGTATAGTGTCATGATGTGCACAATAGAGGTTAGTATGGCTCTTTGAGGGATTAGAGATACTGAACCTGATGTAATTCAATGGTTTAGGGCATCACGAGTCTAATATTTCTTTTTGAGGGTTGATGTCTCTATACTGGCCGTATGCGGTTTCTAGTATAGAGCTTCCAAAATGCAGATTGACTCGGCGGTCGCACTGTTCATTTCCCTGTATGAATAGAATTAATAGTGGTGTAATGTTGAGGAAGTGGTTACGATGGCATCGATCCCGTCATGTGCGAGTGAGAGATGTTGGCATTCGGTTAAATCGAATCGGGTGCGCCCATAAGCGGGTTCGATCCGACGGATATTATGTTATCTAATTAGATTAGGATTAATCTCGCTTTCAAATTGGAAAGCTGGTTAGAGATAAATTCTAATCATATTAGGATAACAATTAATAACCGATTTGGCTTATCTCTTACGCTATTAGGATTTCGGAATCCCTTATAAATATACGGGCGATCCCACATAAAACGATGAACGAACGAAAAAAGAGAGAGAATAAGAAAATAATAGAGAGATTACCACATCCTCCATTAACCTATTATTCTAAAGGGACTTGCATGGTGGTTTTGCGATCGCGCTTGTTTGTAGTTCGATCCACCGTGAGTTTGAAGCGTTAGAAGATTTTCAAGGACGATCCAAGGACACATAAATCAATCTCTCCGATCCGGGCTCGTCACATTGTAGCGCAAATCGCTTCCACAAAAAGGTACGAACGAATACTTTCGCTGCGTTCTACAGGTCCAATAAGCATATAGTACATTGGCCAACCCCAACCAAATGATAAAAGCTGAAGATGCTCTATAACAAAAGCATGAAGAAATATTTTTCATTGTTACCGACTGTCCCTAAAGCAAGTGGCAAAAAGCTTGATGGTTGGTACCTGAGACCCAAGTTCGAATCCTAGTTGGTTCACATTTCCAGCTAAGTTTATTTCTAAATGAAATAAACGAAGCAGGTAACGTGCTACCTATCTCTCAAAAAAAAATAAAAAAAAAATAGAAAAAAAAATATTTTTCGTTGTTCAAACTTCGAATGGTTAAAATAGAAGATACTTCTCATGTGAGCTTACCCATGAGACTTGGTTCCACAAATCCTTCATTCTTTTGCTATGTTCCGGGCTTGAAGCTGCGAACCAGGTTGTTCATCTTTAGACTAGTGGTTGAATGTAATAAGATATACAATATAGTTGAAGATATATGTAGTTAAAAATATAATACTTATAATTGCATGCATCTTATTTGATTGGATGTTGTAACAAATACTATGTGTGAATAACTTGTATGATTGCATGCAGTTGAAAAGTGTATTTTCAGAATTTTATTACTTTATATATATAAGTGAAGGCCCGCGCTACGCAGCGGAAAATTTATGTAAATTTTAAAAAATTTTAAATTATATAGTAAATAGCACCTAAACTATAAAGCTATGTTGCACAGATATGGATACGGTGATACGGATACGACACGATACGGATACGGTGATACGGCAATTTCTAAAACTTCTAGGATACGATACGCGGGATATACTTAAATAAAATATTATTTTAAATATATTTAAATGTATGTTGATTATATGTAATGATATATTGAGAACAATTAGAATATCTAGACTATATTAAGGAATATATTCTAATATGCATTAACTTGTATAATTATTCTACATATGTTCATAAAAAAAGATAATCAATCATATAAAATAATAATTCAAAAAGTATCAAACCAACTATCATTCAACTTGATCAAATGATAACAATAAATATATAGTCGCACAAACTAGATAATTAGCCATTCAATATATATGCCTGATTTGTTAGTTCTATTATTAAAATAGTAATAAAAAAATATGCTAACAATTTAATAGAGAAGGAAAAAAAAATCATATTTTCTATAGCCTTTGTTGCTTAATAATAGGTTGACAAATTAGATGGAAGAGAGTAAATACTGTGTGAAGAGAGAACGAAAGGGAGCGCCTTCTACCATTCAAGAACAAAAAGATAGATGAAATGATGAATTGAACAGATATTGGTGTTTTTCTCACTCTTTTCCTTCTTTCCAATAGGTTTGGACGTGAGCTTTTAAAAAAATTTTAAGTTTCAATCATTTTAGACCAAAAAAGAGCGGGGTCGTGTCCCCCCCCGTATCCCCCAATATCCCTCACGTATCCGAGCCATATCCGATATTTTTTTATTTTTTAAAAATGTCAGATACTTCATTCCCGTATCGGGCGCGTATCGGGCGCGTATTGGGCGCGTATCGGTATCCGATACGTATCCGATACGGATACGGCATGAAATTTGAAGTATCCGTGCTTCATAGTAGTAATGAATGGTTGATTAGAAGAATGGATGAAAACAACGATGATGAGAGGGAAGATAAGGATAATGTTTGGAAAGATGACACATTGACATGGAGTATAGTGGCTAAAGCAGCAGAGGTGAATCAGCCTACCCATCATACTAGATCACGTAGTTCCACCAAGCGTAGTGGTAAAAGAAAGGCAAAAGCTTCATCTTCTCAATCTCGGAATATTAGTAACTTTATAAATGATGAAGAGCCTGATTTTGATGAGACTCGAGACATAGAGGATGAAGAAGAAGAAGACATTGGAGATGACAAATCTAACGAGGGAGAGGAGTATTCTTTATCAAGTGATGAAGATGATGATTGATGATTGAGAGGAGTGGGGAGAGAGAACTAATCAACATTTCTAATATGACGTATTTTGGCTTGGAGCCTTAAACACTTAGCTTTCATATGATCATGATGCCCTTTTAATTATTTTTGGCTTGAAACTTTAAACTTTTATACATGTTACTTTTTTATAATCATGTGCTTATAATTATATGTTTTTGACATCAAAGTTTTCTACATGTTTGTGAATTACTAGTTACCTTTATGTTGGTCTTATCTGGAGACAAAAAGGTACTTTGTTCTTTCCTGTTATTTTGTTTTTAAAATTACCACTTGGCTTCTTTTCTTTTCTTCGTTTGTTTTCGTCCAAAAACATGATTATTCGATAGTTACAGAATATTTATTGTAATAATATGATTTTAAAGTGTATATTTAGTACTACTTAATAATTATTAGAAAGTATAGTACAGAATTTCTTGATTATTTCAAAATTTTATAAAAGTGTGAGCCTTACCTCTCTAGGGCGCGCGCCTTGTCTTTCTCCAGACCTTTTATTAATTGCCTTTAAAAACATAGGACGTCCTCCGTGACGATCATAAAAATCATTAGTAGCCTCTTTTGAGGATCACCCCAACCATCACAAACAATATTTATACCTTTCGCACTCCATGTTTCCTTAATCAATTCTAACAAAATTTCTACACAGACTCTTACCTTTGAAGTAGTTTTTAGCATATTAACACCAAGAAGAACATAGTCACTAACATATGATTGGTCGCATATGTGTATAAACTAATATAGTGAGGGCTTCTAGAGATTAAATAACAAGCCGCCGGTGTGACGAACTTAAAAATTTAGAGTTGATTGTTTCGGCAAAGATAGTTGGTAATAGTGGAAGGCTAGATTGAAAGGGATTATAGGATACAAAAAAATGAGAGAGAAGGTAAGATACAAGAAGTGCACCAGTCATGCGATTGCGAGGGATCCACGATTAACGAGGCGGTGACAATACNGAGAGAGGGTGTGCTCGCGCGCTGGGCGCGCGCCGCCCACACCCACGCCCGCTGGGCGCGGGCCTCCCACGCCCACGCCCAGAGGGGGGAAGAAGGGGAGAATAGGGGGGGGGGGGGGGGGGGGGGGGGGGGGGGGGGGGGGGGGGGGGGGGGGCCGAGAGGGAGAGGGTAAAAGGAGAGGGGTGGACAGAGAGAGAGGGGGTGCTCTCCCGCTGGGCGCGGGCCGCCCACGCCCGCGCCCAGAGGGAGGGAGAAGGGGAGAATAGGGAGGGAGGAAGGGGGGGGGAAAAGGAGAGGGAGGGGTAGCCGAGAGAGAGAGAGAGAGAGAGAGAGAGAGAGAGAGAAGGAGAGAGGGAGAGAGGGCACCGCCTGCCCGACGCGCTCCCGCCTCCGCCACGCCGCCCCCCGCACCCACGCAGCGCCGCGACCCGCGCCCGCCCGCGGCCGCACCCCGCTCGGCGCCGCCCACCCGACGCGCTCCCGCCTCCGCCCCGCTGACAGGTGGGGAGCAGGGGGGTAGGGGGGCCCTGTGGGTGGGGAGAGGAAGAGAAGGGCCAGGAGAGAGACGGAGAGAGAGAGAGAGAGGAGGAGAGAGAGAAAGAGAGGAGGGTAGGTGGGAAGAAGGAGAGGGGGAGAGAGAGTGAGAGAGAGACCGCTGGGTAGGGGTGGAAACGAGCCGCGCTTGAGCGAGCTTATGTCAGTTCAAATTCGGCTTGAAATTAATTTCGACCCTAAATCTAGGCTCAAGCTCGGCTTGAAATTAATTCGAGCCAAGCTCGAGCGAGCCTAATTTCGAGTCGAGCCGAGCTCGAGCTCTAAACGAGCCGACTGAAATTCTCGACATTATATAATCAATAGTTTAATTTTTATAAAACATTACCTACAATTTGATGTAACATGTCCAATAGTTCAAAATACCAAATAATTGCAAGAAATGTGAGCTAGGATGACTGCCTGACGGGGTGAGGGTCTGAGCCTAGTTAGTAAATTCGCGAATTATTCGCGAATTATTGAAAATCCAAATTAAACGGTCCGTTTACGAATTTTTTCGAAAGAAAGAGAATTATTCGCCAATTTTTGGGCCAGCCGAATTATTCGCGAATAATTCGCGAATTATTGCCGAATTATTGAAAATATGAATAAAAAACTTATAATTTTATTTTTAAATATAAATTATTTTATATTTTATATCTTATATTTTATACCGAATTCGTTTTTTAAGCAGAATTTTTCAACGAATTTAAAAATTAGAAAACGAATTTTATACATATTATATTCATATCGAATTATTGCCAAATCCGAATTAACTATGGGTATGAGGGAGAACGAGAGAGAAAGAGAAAGAGAGAGGGGGGAGGAGGGGAGGGGGGATTAGGAATCCAAATTTGAATGTTATTATGTTTTAGGGTTATGTGCAACAGTGAAAGTCTGAAAGAGAGTGTGTAATGTAAATTTAGAGCTGAGCTCAATTGCACGGTTGTACTTGTTAGGTTTATTTCATGGGCCAAGCCAAATTAAATTAAAGCCTATATATAATTAAAATACATTATATTTATAAATATTATATATATATATATATATAGAGTGAGGCTACTATGCTATCGGAAGCACGGAGCCTTCCGTGCTTCCAGCTCGTTTTCGATGTTGCGACTTTCGAATCGTCGATCGGCTCCGTTAAACTTAATCTAGAGTATTTGAAGTACCTAGAAAATAAATTTTATGATTTTACGATATCATTTGCCTAGTGAACGAAGGGGCTCAAAATCAACGGCTGAAAATAAAAATCTTACAAAACCTAATAATATGACATTAAAATTTTAAATCAAAGATATTGATATTGTTTTATATAGTATAAAGAATTTTCTATCAAAATTTCACGTGATTTGGATATTCCTACACCGTTAAACTTGCAAACTGCTCACTACGGCCATTGAAATTTATTGATTTTGAGCCCATTCGATCACTAGGCAAATGATATCGAAAAATAATAAAATTTATTTTCTAGGTACTCCCAATACTCTAGATCAAGTTTAACGAAGCCGATCGACGATTTGAAAGTTGCAACATCGAAAACGAGCTGGAAGCACGGAAGGCTCCGTGCTTCCGATAGCATAGCAGCCTCTCTCTCTCTCTCTCTCTCTCTCTCTCTCTCTATATATATATATATATATATATATATATATATATATATATATATATATATATATATA
>NC_033627.1:9070610-9074416 GCF_001540865.1 Ananas comosus
TATATATATATATATATAAATATATATATATATATATATATATATATATATATATATTCGAGCTTTTCGAGCCTAATTCGAACGAGCCGAGTAATACTCAAGCTCGGCTTGAAATGAATTTCGAGCCTTTTATTTTGTTTAAGCTCGGCTCATTTAATTTCGAGTCGAGCTCGAGCGAGCCGAATATCAAGCCGAACACGAGTCGAACGCGAGCCGGCTCGCTCGTTTGCCAGCCCTACCGGTGGGGGGTTGCCTCTCTCTCTCTCTCTCTCTCTCTCTCTCTCTCTCATTGGTGGGCCTCCCGCAAAACGCGGGGAGGCTTCGGAGGCGACTCAACTTTTAATATATGTATTGATATTGATTGATTGATTGATATTGATGATGTATTGATGATGGAGTCGAACGCGAGCCGGCTCGCACGTTTGCCAACCCTACCGGTGGGGGGTTGCCTCTCTCTCTCTCTCTCTCTCTCTCTCTCTCATTGGTGGGCCTCCCGTAAAACGCGGGGAGGCTTCGGAGGCGACTCAACTTTTAATATATGTATTGATATTGATTGCTTGATTGATATTGATGATGTATTGATGATGGTAGTGATATTACCTCCAATATAAAATATATATATATATATATATATATATATATATATATATATNTGGATTGATGAGTACAATTCAGCAACAAGTTCAGCAAAAGCATAGAAACATTAGCCCTTAAGCATTTTCATTAGTCATATTACCTCCAATATATATATATATATATATATATATATATATATTTGTTTAAAAAGACGAGGTAAGCGTACCTTTTGTTTAAAACTACTCTCTTTAATCAGTGTATTTAGAGTTGTAGCCAATTTAGACATTAAAACTGGTGCAATTGAACTTCCTCAGGCAACTCCAACTGCAATAGATAGACTCAAATGCATCAAATCAAATATTGAATTTGAATTCGCATGCAGTTATAACTGCACTACAACAAATGAAACAGCAGACCAAGCCTGGTTTGGAAGGCCAGACCCAAAAACCGGTCACCATCACCATTCCTAATCTTAATTTGAAAAAGAGGATAAAAAGAGTGTAGCAAATAAATAGTTGCAGGAAAAACTAGGCTAGACATTTCAATGGAAAAAAATAGAGACTCCAGAATTATTCTATAGGCCACCAAGAACCTGCTGATTTGCTGCAGTGTGTAGCAGCTGGTAATAGAAAATATCACTTTGCTAATCAGCTAGTAGAAGATTTCAACAAAAATCAACAACAGAACAAGTCAAGAGTGATTGAAGCACACATTCAGAGTGTTTGGATTGATGAGTACAATTCAGCAACAAGTTCAGCAAAAGCATAGAAACATTAGCCCTTAAGCATTTTCATTAGTCATATTACCTCCAATATATATATATATATATATATATATATATATATTTGTTTAAAAAGACGAGGTAAGCGTACCTTTTGTTTAAAATTACTCTCTTTAATCAGTGTATTTAGAGTTGTAGCCAATTTAGACATTAAAACTGGTGCAATTGAACTTCCTCAGGCAACTCCAACTGCAATAGATAGACTCAAATGCATCAAATCAAATATTGAATTTGAATTCGCATGCAGTTATAACTGCACTACAACAAATGAAATAGCGGACCAAGCCTGGTTTGGAAGGCCATACCCAAAAACCGGTCACCATCACCATTCCTAATCTTAATTTGAAAACGAGGATAAAAAGAGTGTAGCAAATAAATAGTTGCAGGAAAAACTAGGCTAGACATTTCAATGGAAAAAAATAGAGACTCCAGAATTATTCTATAGGCCACCAAGAACCTGCTGATTTGCTGCAGTGTGTAGCAGCTGGTAACAGAAAATATCACTTTGCTAATCAGCTAGTAGAAGATTTCAACAAAAATCAACAACAGAACAAGTCAGAGTGATTGAAGCACACATTCAGAGTGTTTGGATTGATAAGTACAATTCAGCAACAAGTTCAGCAAAAGCATAGAAACATTAGCCCTTAAGCATTTTCATTACCACTCAGAGGAAATCTTTTGTATCCTCGACACAACTACAGCGAAAAGTTTTTAAAGTTTGAATGGAAAAAAATTCTCTTATAACTAATAGTCAATTACTCTATTTTAAATAGAATAGAAAATGAAAGGATATGAGTTTCAAAACTTAACTAAAGAATATTAAATTATGACTACTAACATAAATTAGAAGCTTTTAAGTATTCGTACAAATAGAGTAATAGTAATATTTTAATTAAGTCGTTAAGAAAACTATTAAAATTTTTTGATAATTTTTTAAGTATTCGTATAAATTAGCGAAAGCTATAAAATTTTTGATAATTTTTTAAGTGTTTGTATAAATTGACTTATAAGAATAGTTTAATTAGGTTGGAAGAAAACTATAAAAAGTTTTATATATATATATATATATATATATACTAATTCTGGAATACTGCTATTCTCAAGGTATATTGAAACTTATTAAGAAATTGCGCGGCTTGTGGTTCATTTAGAACCATGTGTGTGTGTGTGTATATATATATATGAATTTATTTTTGTTAATTTCCTAATACATTTTTTTGACAGCAGATTGGTAGCTTTACTACCTCATTCATTTTGAGACGTGGAAGAAATGACTCTGTCATCTTTACACTAAATTTAGAAGTAGGTGTTCAATCACCTATAATTTTTTTAAAGCAATTAGCGTATATTCTCACATATATTTTTTTTATTTTTCTATGAAGGCACCTGAGTGGGTTAACTGTGTGGAGAACAATGTTCCTTCGTGGCTCAGTGCTCTACTTTTCAAAAGTACTTTGAAAAATGAGTTAAGAGAGATTTGTCGCAACCATGGAAAGAGCGAAAGCTCTTTCTTTTGTTTGGATTGTCACACTGCGATTTGCTTGCAATGTCTCCGCGAAGCACATCAAGAACACAAAAATATCCGGGTACAAAATTTTAGTGTATTTAAAGTGTTTTTTCAAACCATTAACTCACCTTTTTCTTATGTATATAGGTGTACAAGATAAATGGAAGACTTTCAGTAAAGAAATCTGTTGTTTTTGACTTTGATCTCAGCGATGTTCTTGTATGTTTTTACCAAACATTTAATTATATGTACTTGTAAATACTTCATATTTTTCTAACATAAATTTTTGAACTATTGTTTGTTACCCACAAGATGGAAACAGTATATTTGTTTCCATCTGGCGGGAGAGTGGTGAAAGGAGCAGAATCATGTAAATTCTGTGTTAAAACAATGAGGTCATGCAGGAAACATGCAGATTTCTGTTCCCTTCGATGCAAAGTAAGCAGTTTTTTTAATAGTTAATTCTTTTATATTAGTAAATTTTAATGTTATATTTCTATCTTATATATTTGGTAGAGTTCTAATTTTTAATGTTTTACTTTTGTTTTAAATGCTTTGTAGGTGTCATGTTGGGCACGATCTTTTGTCGAGGCCAAGGCTTTGTCCTGTGGGCCGGTTTCGAACGTCAAACCTCGCCGTAAAAACATTTAGATTAATAAGCATTTAGAGATGATTTTAAATTGTTGTTTGTTCACATTTTTTTTTTTTCTTTACAATTATTTGTCTGATTCTTGTAGGCCATAGCTGTCCTCCGATCCACCATAAGCATAACAGGAAAGACGGAAATGAGGCTCAGGAAGAGTTCTGAGAAAATTTTATTTCATATTTGATATACATGAACTTACCAATAGTCAGTGAATGATACAATTTTTTGTTAGTTGGATAATAGATGCGCTATCTAGCTATCGGTTGTGTTCCTGTTTCTGTTTCTTTGCTATATCG
>NC_033627.1:9074441-9151737 GCF_001540865.1 Ananas comosus
CCAAAGAGAGAGATATCTTTTTGCAGGAGAAGGAAAATATCTGAAATGTCTAGGCAGCGACTTTCTTGGGATAATGGGTGACATCAAATATGATGTACGATTAGTTTTTATGAACGTTGATATTGTGTTTGTTAATCTTTTTCATAAGTTTTAAAATCCTGTCATGTTTTTATAGGATTCGTTTGCTGGTGAGTCTGTTTTGTGCATCATGATGTTGCTCTCGAGGCTTATAAAGCGTTCTGAGATAATTGATGACTGAAAGAAGAGTCAATTACATTGGTGCGTGTTCATTGTTTAGTTATAATGTTGCTCTAATTATTTTGTATTAGTATTTACTAAGATTTGCTTATTTGTTTGGTAGGAAGATGCCGACTGTTAATGCGCTTTGTGTGCAACATTGGGATTTCGTTAGAGGATGCTTATCTCAATTGTGATGAAACTATGTATAAGCATAAATACAAATTAATATTCGTTTAGTATATGTTAATGGCGTAATTTCTTATATTTTTATTTTGTTTTGTCAGGAAGAAAAGTGATACTGATCGTTTGGCACTAACACGAGTGTTATGCAGGACCACCGTGGGCTGGACCGAAAAGATGACACTATGATACAGAGGAAAACGAACGTAGAGGTATTTGTTAGTAATGAAAAAATATTATTCTTAGCAATATCGATACGTCATTCCTAATTTTGATTATTAATTTCAAACAATGAATGATCGTATTTACTGGTGCTACGTGGACTTACTGAATTGAGCTGGTCGTTTTCGAGATTCAGAAAATAAGCCAATGCAGGAAAGATTATTTTAAATTTAGGGATATTGTTCCAACTCCTTAAACTTGTATATTTATTCCTATAAATTTTAATTCTCAATATTTTCCTCCAAACCTTTTAACTTCAATTGAATTTGAATTTGATTTATTTTTTTTTCTTTCAAGTTGAATTCTGAACAGCAAATTAAAAACTTAAATTGAATTCCAACTTTTCCCCAAGTTTTGAATTTGAATTTTATTTGGAATTAAAAATTCGAAGTAAATTGTAGATAGTTTTATGTTTTAATTTGCCAAGCTCAAATTTATATTTTAAATTGTACTTACTGTTTCAAAATTTTAATCTTAATTATAATGTTTTTAGTTTAAATTTAAATTACAATTATAAATCTAATTTCTGTAAATTTCTCTAGCAGATGCTTATATATATGAAAATAAAGAAACCTTAAAATGCCCAAAAGAAATAAGGATAATGCTAAATACCAATCAAAATACCTTTTGATTAATTAGGCAGGTAGCTCGCTAGCTGGTTTTCAACACAGGTTTGACTATACCCTTTGTTAATTTACAGATAGGGTTATAGTCATTTGCACAGAAGTATAGCTTTAGTATTAGACTAGCAACTGACCTGTGCAATTTAAGAGTTATAACAATACTTTAAGAAAATTTTAATTAGTATATTTATTTTTAAATGTATAATATATGTAATATAATTTTTATGAATGTTTATAAATAAAATTTAAATTTGTTTTTACATGTAAAAAAGAAAAAAAATTCTGGTGTTCTATGCTGTTTACATAATACTATTTTTTTTTCTATTTTCATTTTAAAACTAAAAAAATTTCACTTAATTAATACGAATTAATTAATTTTATGAATATAATTCTTAACATTGATTTGTAATAATTCTTTATAAGTTATATGCATTTAATTACAATGGTCATTAAATTATTCAAATTAATTTAATAACCTATATTGAAAAGAAAAATTTTATAGTTTAAATAAATTTTTTCTCTTATAACTAATTGTTTTGCTATCAATTTTGTTTTAAGTTTAACCTATATTGACTGTTATATATATTTAATTATTATGAGTCATTAAGTTATTCAAATTAGTAGCAGAAAAGTTTTAAAGTTTGAATGGAAAAAAATTCTCTTATAACTAATAGTCAATTACTCTATTTTAATAGAATAGAAAATGAAAGGATATGAGTTTCAATCTTAACATTAGTGAGAAAACAAACTTAACTAAAGAATATTAAATTATGACTACTAACATAAATTGAAGCTTTTAAGTATTCGTATAAATGAGTAATAGTAATATTTTAATTAAGTCGTTAAGAAAACTATTAAATTTTTTGATAATTTTTTAAGTATTCGTATAAATTAGCGAAACTATAAAATTTTTGATAATTTTTAAGTGTTTGTATAAATTGACTTATAAGAATAGTTTAATTAGTTGGAAGAAAACTATAAAAAGTTTTATATATATATATATATATATATATATATTATAATTCTGAAATACTGCTATTCTCAGGTATATTGAAAACTTAATTATAGAAATTGCGCGGCTTGTGGTTCATTTAGAACATGTGTGTGTGTGTGGTATATATATATATGAATTTATTTTTGTTAATTTCCTAATACATTTTTTTGACAGCAGATTGGAGCTTTACTACCTCATTCATTTTGAGACGTGGAAGAAATGACTCTGTCATCTTTACACTAAATTTAGAAGTAGGTGTTCAATCACCTATAATTTTTTTAAAGCAATTAGCGTATATTCTCACATATATTTTTTTTATTTTCTATGAAGGCACTGAGTGGGTTAACTGTGTGGAGACAATGTTCCTTCGTGGCTCAGTGCTCACTTTTCAAAAGTACTTTGAAAAAATGAGTTAAGAGAGATTTGTCGCAACCATGGAAAGAGCGAAAGCTCTTCTTTTGTTTGGATTGTCACATGCGATTTGCTTGCAATGTCTCCGCGAAGCACATCAAGAACACAAAAATATCCGGGTACAAAATTTTAGTGTATTTAAAGTGTTTTTTCAAACATTAACTCACCTTTTTCTTATGTTATATAGGTGTACAAGATAAATGGAAGACTTTCAGAAAGAAATCTGTTGTTTTGACTTTGATCTCAGCGATGTTCTGTATGTTTTTACACAAACATTTAATTATATGTACTTGTAAATATTTCATATTTTTCTAACATAATTTTTAAACTATAGTTTGTTACCCACAAGATGGAAACAGTATATTTGTTCCATCTGGCGGGAGAGTGGTGAAAGGAGCAGAATCATGTAAATTCTGTGTTAAAACAATGAGGTCATGCAGGAAACATGCAGATTTCTGTTCCTTCGATGCAAAGTAAGCAGTTTTTTTAATAGTTAATTCTTTTATATTAGTAAATTTTAATGTTATATTTCTGTCTTATATATTTGGTAGAGTTTAATTTTAATGTTTTACTTTTGTTTTAAATGCTTTGTAGTGTCATGTTGGGCACGATCTTTTGTCGAGGCCAAGGCTTTGTCCTGTGGGCCGGTTTCGAACGTCAAACCTCGCCGTAAAAACATTTAGATTAATAAGCATTTAGAGATGATTTTAAATTGTTGTTTGTTCACATTTTTTTTTTTTTCTTTACAATTATTTGTTGATTCTTGTAGCCATAGCTGTCCTCCGATCCACCATAAGCATAACAGGAAAGACGGAAATGAGGCTCAGGAAGAGTTCTGAGAAAATTTTATTTCATATTTGATATACATGAACTTACCAATAGTCAGTGAATGATACAATTTTTTTGTTAGTTGGATAATAGATGCGCTATCTAGCTCTCGGTTGTGTTTCCTGTTTCTGTTTCTTTGCTATATCGAACGATATAGCAAAGAACAGAACAGGAACACAACGATAGCTAGATAGCGCACTCGATATAGCAAGAGAAACAGAAAACAGGAACACAACCGATATAGCAAAGAAACAGAAACAGGAACACAACCGATAGCTAGATAGCGCACTCGATATAGCAAAGAACAGAAACAGGAACACAACCGATAGCTAGATACGCATTGTTTATCTCATTATCATTATAAAATTAATTCAGCAATTCTTTTGATAATTTTAAAAAACTATTAAAAAATTCATAAGCATATTTAATCGCTTTCGATATTTTAAAAACTATTAAAAAATTCACAAACATATTTAACTGAATATTCTTATCAAATTAATCCAACCTTCTTTTGATATTTTTCAAAATATATATATATATATATATATGATTAAGACCTTATGACGATAAGAGTTCCATATAACTTTGAATAATTCTTTAACGCGCCGAACACCAAGTAAATCTTGGTACACACACACACACATATATATATATACTTTAACGCGCCGAACACCAAGTAAATCTTGGTACACACACACACACATATATATATACTTAAATAAAAACAATTAAAGGATTATGTAAAAAAACTGTCGTCTAACCGTACGAATACTTAAAAGCTTCTAATTTATGTTAGTAGTCATAATTTAATATTCTTTAGTTAAGTTTGTTTTCTCACTAATGTTAAGATTTGAAACTCATATCCTTTCATTTTCTATTCTATTTAAAATAGAGTAATTGACTATTAGTTATAAGAGAATTTTTTTCCATTCAAACTTTAAAAACTTTTCGCTGTAGTTGTGTCGAGGATACAAAAGATTTCCTCTGAGTGGTAATGAAAATGCTTAAGGGCTAATGTTTCTATGCTTTTGCTGAACTTGTTGCTGAATTGTACTTATCAATCCAAACACTCTGAATGTGTGCTTCAATCACTCTNTTGTCGGCGTGCCCGGGGAACGAATCATCTGGGGCGTGACAATATAACCTTTAAAAGAATTATTACAAATCAATGTAAGAATTGATATTCATAAAAATTAATTAATTCGTATTAATTAATGAAATTTTTTTAGTTTTAAAATGAAAATAGAAAAAAAAAATAATATTAAAAATAAATGATACTAATTTAAAATTTTCTTAAAAGTATTGTTATAACTCCTTAAATTGCACAGGTCAGTTGCTAGTCTAATACTAAGAGCTATACTTCTGTGCAATGACCTATAACCCTATCTGTAAATTAACAAAGGGTATAGTCAACATTGTGTTGAAAAAACCAGCTAGCCGAGCTACCTGCGTAATTAATCAAAAGAGTAATTTTGGATTGGTATTTAAGCATTATCCTTATTTCTTTTGGCATTTTAAGGTTTTCTTTATTTTCATATATAGAGCATCTGCTAGAGAAATTTACAGAAATTAGATTTATAATTGTAATTTAAATTTAAACTAAAACAATTATAATTAAGATTAAAATTTTGAAACAGTAAGTAACAATTTAAAATATAAATTTGAGTTGGCAAATTAAAACATAAAACTATCTACAATTTAACTTCGAATTTTAAATTCAAATAAAATTCAAATTCAAAACTTTGGGGAAAAAAGTTGGAATTCAAATTTAAGTTTTTAATTTGCTGTTCAGAATTCAACTTGAAAAGAAAAAAAAATAAAATCAAATTCAAATTCACATTGAAGTTAAAAGGTTTGGAGGAAAATATTTGAGAATTAAAATTTATAGGAATAAATATACAAGTTTAAGAGTTGGATACAATATCCCTAAATTAAAATAATCTTTCCTGCATTGGCTATTTTCTGAAATCTCTAAAAAGCACCTAGCTCAATTCAGTAGGTCCCACGTAGCACCAGTAAATACCGATCATTCATTGTTTGGAAATTAATAATCAAAATTAGAATGACGTATTCGATATGCTAAGAATAATATTTTTTCATTACTAACAAATACCTCTACGTTCCGTTTCCTCTGTATCATAGTGTCATCTTTTCGGTCCAGCCCACGGTGGTCCTGCATAACACTCGTGTTACGTGCCAAACGATCAGTATCACTTTCCTTCCTGCAAAACAAAATAAAAATATAAGAAATTACGCCATAACATATACTAAACGAATATTAATTTGTATTATGCTTTATACATAGTTTCATCCAAGATTGAATAAGCATCCTCTAACGAAATCCCAATGTTGCACACAAAGCGCATTAACAGTCGGCATCTTTCCTACCAAACAAATAAGCAAATCTTAGTAATACTAATACAAAATAATTAGAGCAACATTATAACTAAACAATGAACACGCACCAATGTAATTGACTCTTCTTTCAGTATCAATATCCTCAGAACGGCTTTATAAGCCTCGAGAGCAACATCATGATGCAACAAAACAGACTCACCAGCAAACGAATCCTATAAAAACATGACAGGATTTTAAACTTATGAAAAAAGATTAACAAACACAATATCAACGTTCATAAAAACTAATCGTACATCATATTTGATGTCACCCAATTTTATCCCAAGAAAGTCTGCTAGACATTTCAAGATATTTTCCTTCTCCTGCAAAAAAAGATATTATACACAGCTGAACTATTGACACTAAGAAGAAGTTGATTCTAATCATTAACTTAAATAATCATGGAAATTCAAACATACCGTCTCCGCTTTATCAGTGTGCAAGCTTAGAGCTTGCATCGTTCTTTCAAAAGCCAACTTTGTCAACAACAGAATTGTTGTATCCTCCTATGGGAAAAAAAATTGCCCAACTTAATAAATATAAGAACTTTATTTTGTTCTAAAAATTATTCTAAAGACACCTTAAGATTCTAAATTCGGTTTTTATACAACACAAAAGCAAATAAGAACCCAAATCATTTCAAGGAAGTTTAACAAATCTAGTTCTCTCATAAGTACAGGGACTATCCATAAATTTTACCCTTAAATCGTTCAAAACTATATACCAAGGTCAATCATAGGAAACTCCTTATTCCCATCTTCCCAAACTTCTAAAACAAAAAGTTGATGAATATGTAAGTCACTCTGAAATCACATAAATATTAGTTGAACAATATTGAAATCAGAAACCAATTTGCCAGATATCTCAAGTTACTTCAAATCTAGCTTGAAAAATGGATCCAAGGATTGGCCGGTTCATACATGCATAATTTGTAACATGACTTAACCTTACCAGATAAATTGGACCATAAATAACTTATTCATTAGAAATAATTATTTATAAAAAAAAATCCCCAAAATGTATCCTTTTGCAGACGATCATGAAGTACATCATCATACGAACTAATTATTTATCTCAAATCTCAACATAAGAAGGATTGTCAAATGATATTGCAAATTAG
Organism: Ananas comosus; assembly: GCF_001540865.1. Lineage (NCBI taxonomy): Eukaryota > Viridiplantae > Streptophyta > Magnoliopsida > Poales > Bromeliaceae > Ananas > Ananas comosus. The sequence continues at coordinate 9,081,457 of NC_033627.1, forward strand.
CACTTCTTTTTTCTTTTTTCTTTTTTTTTTGTTCTTTTCTTAATCCAACCGCCTACTCAGTGTGAAAGGTAAGTCATAACTCTCAGCCAAAAATACGTCATGGCGTACGCTATACAGAAATCATATAAACACATAATTGAAAATACAAGGCAAGCATATGACTTACAAAACCTAGGTCAAAGGAGTTCATGAGGAGACGAAAGAAAAGAATTAGCTTCATGATATATCTTAGCCTAAAACATTCGATTCTTCTATCTTATCTATAGCTGTGCATTGCACAAGACATGTACTCTTGAAAATGAAATTAAATGGTGATTGGTCACCATGTGCACTGAGCAGGAATTATACAGACTATAGATTTAACACCCATGGCATATCGTAAACCATTAGTAACACTATTATCATGCATTACTAGCATTACACTATTATCATGCATTACTAGCATTACACTATTATCATGCATTACATACCAAAAAGGATATGGCAGAAAGGTTTAATTATTTCTCTAAAGAACTTTTAAACTGAGTGAATAATCGAGCACATGTAGGTTTAAATCATTTGTGAATATAAAACATGAATGGTAATTCTTTCTTCTTTTTCCTGCATGAGTCCATGTGTGTATGTTAAATGCTTTTTCCGCAAAGAAACATCACAAATAATCAACAAAAGGGAACATCCATCTGTTAGAAATCAACTTTTGGTAATAATTTACAAAGCATGTAACTGCAATTAAGTGATGAGTGGTAATAAGTCATGCTAGCAGTCACAGTATTATACTCTTGTAACTCGAGATGTTTCTTGATAGGTCACTCATATGGCACTATCAATGTTGAGACACCGTAAGAAATATGGAACAATTAATTGAATCCAGCAAATAGGAATGAAATACTAGGAAGTCTTTGCATCTTCTACCCAATGAAATCACCGGATGTTCGCAGAGACATACAATAAATTGGAGCTGGAACATCCAAACATTGCATTGTGCCATGAAAGAAACTCAAGACCATCTTGATCTAAAAAACTGAGACCTAAAAAGAAGAAGCCAGGCTACAAGAAAGGTACCAAACCACTATCAGAAGGAAGAGCACAAGATAACCTTGATCTATCAAGAATCAAGAGAATGATTAGCCATATGAACTCGGTGAATGTTCTTTAGAGCCTACATGACCGATCTTATCACAACAATTTCCACCCAGTAGAAGCTGGAATAACAGATTCGTATTCTGCAGAAGAAACTAGAGATCACCTTGATCTATAGAGAGTGAGACCTGGAAAGAAGAAACTGGTCTACAAGGGAGGCACCAATCCACGATCTGAAGACAAAGAAGCTCAAGATCAACTTGATCTATAAACAATCAAGACAATCCTCAAGACGATCCTCAAGGATGCTCTTAGAATCGACGTTGGCCAATCTCATCACAGCAGAGTACAATAAGTGAGAACTGGAACAATGGATACATATGCCATGTAAGAAACTAAATATCACGTTCACCTATAGAGACAGAGTTTTAGATACTAGGCTACAAGAAAGGTGCCAATAAGCTATCGGAAGGCCAAAAAACAGAAGATTACCTCGATCAATCAAGAAATAAGACAAACTTCAAGCATACCGATCTGCATTGACCAATTTCATCACTGCAATGCACAATAAATTGGAACTGGAACTACAGATTTGTGTGTGTCTTCGCTCGAGATCATTTCAGACTAAGATACTATGCTACGACAAAGGCACCAATACACTATCTAACGGCAAAAAATTAAGATCGCCTTAATCCACCAACAATCAAGACAACCGTCAAGCATATGAATCTACACTGACCATATGAATCTACACTGACCTATATTATCACTGCAGTATACGGTAAATTAAAGCTGGAACTACGGATTTGTGTGCCACTGGAGAAACTCAAAATCACCTTCATCTACAGAGACTAAGACCTAGAAAGGGAGACGTTAGCTGCAAAAAAAGAAAAGACGCCAATCGACCATCGAAGGGCAAAAAAAACCTCGGAAATCACCTTAGTCTATCAAAAATCGACAACGTGACCGACAAAGGAAGAGATTAGGTTTGAGTAGAGAATTTGAGGAAATATGATAGCAAAAACGTGAACACAAGACGAAATCAGAAGAATAAGGTAAAGAATTGGGTGGATTTCACCTGAGATTGGGCTTCGACTACGGCTTCTGCCACTTTCTCCTCCATCTCCTTCGTATGGAACTCAGCTACGACAGAATGGGAGGGGAACTCGGGTGGGGTTAGGCGGAGTGTAATACCTTCAATAATAAAAAAAAAAAAAAGTATAAGAAATCTGAAGAAGAAGGTTACTATTTGATAGAAGTATTGTTAAGAGAATACTTAGCTTCCTTCGTCGCCGGTGGGTTCAGCTCCGATCATGAACTGGGCAACACCTCTCTCGAACTTCAGGGAAAAAGGGTCGAAGTGCTTCAGTGGCTTCTCGAAGAAATCTCGAAGGGAGTTGGAAGGTTGCGAAGGGCGTAGTGGTAGCTTCCTGCGGACGACAGCTTCAGGGTAGCGGATTATCAGCCATAAGGATGATCCGACCCGTTACGACGAAGGGGGAAGCAGCCCAGGCCCTTGCGGCATTAAGGCCCACTGAGGCCCATGTCTGAATGGCGACTTAATAACTCTTTAGTACCCGTAATTTTTGTTATTTTTATTTCAGTCCCTCTCTTAACTGCCTATAAATACCCCCCATGTAACTGAATCAGTTGAACAATTTAGATTTACAATCAAATTCCACTTCCCTTGATTCTCCCTCTTCTCCCTCCTCAAGTAATCTCTCTCTCTCTCCCTATCTCTCTCCCCTCTACGCTACTAATCTCTTCTCCGGATCCTCCTCTTGAGCTTGGAACCCCATCAATGGCGTGGGTGGAGATGAAGCTAAGATCGATTGAGCCTAGATAATCATCGCAGCCAGCCTAGTCTCAGCGACATTTCATCCTCGACGGTTGCTGCTCCGATCAGATCTGAATTGTGGCTCTCGGTCTTAGGATTCAACATTGAAGCTCAATTTCATCGGAGAAGTTTAGATCACGGCCTCAACTATCCCAATTTAATCAGATCTGGAGATCCGAGCATTACAAGTGGTATCAGAGCAGTTTCGAACCCAGGGACATGCACAGAAGCTTCATCGGACCATCGAGAGGTACCTCTTATGAATAATTTCCTATGTTGAGGTTTCAGTAGCTACTAAGGGATTTTTGGAGATATCTCTGTTTCTTTTTGAATGATCGTTCCAACTATTCATATATAGTCAGTTGTTTGAGTTTCCCACAAATTTCTGTGAATTACATTGGAGCATTTCCATATTAGCAAGACCTTGTGTGATTGAGATAATAGTCAATCAAGATTGGGAAACAGCAAAATCGATTCCGATTCATACCCATAAGTAAGGAAATGGCGGAGGGAACCCGTCTTAGGGATTTGAGTGAATATTTGGCAACATTGGAAGGGAAGAAGCAGAAACTCACAACAGATTATCAGAGTAAAGTCAAAGATCTAGCTGATCAAATCGCTAAGAATAGGGAATTGGAACAAAAGCATGATGAAGCAATGCAAGATGATGCCTTACAGAGGCATGAATTGGTTCTCAATGATAATAACACCCGGCATGAGGAACTATTGAGATTGCTAACCACCCAAGGCCCTTCAGTTAGAGCCATGCCCTCTTATCTAGATGCTGCTATGGAACATCAAAACCATAACACAAGGGCTAAGAGCAGCGGATCGCCTGGAGGTTACGGAGATAACAAGGGCAAAGGTATATTACCTAATCCGGGACTGGAACCTGAGAGTGAAGGAGATATAAAAGGCAACAGGTGGAATATGAGAGGGCATTTCACTCTCACCACCCTACTCCCAAACTGGATTTTTCGATCTTTAATGGGGATGACCCAAAGGCTTGGATCGAAAACTGTGAGCAATACTTCGATATATACCAGATTCCGCAACAACAATGGTTGGGAATAGCGACCATGCACCTAAATGGGAGAGCCAGGGTCTGGAAACAAAGCTACTTTGTCAATCGGCACAGGGTTACTTGGAATGAATTCACGAATGCAGCATGTAGGAGATTCACCCTGACAGAGGAAAGATACTTAGTGAGGGAGTTTACCAGCCTCAAGCAGTATGGGTCAGTAAAGAAATATCAAGAGAAGTTTGAGGAGTTGAGAACCCAACTACTTTGTTACAACCCTTTATTGACCGAAGAGCATCTTATAGCTTGTTACATTAATGGTCTTAAGGAAGAGTTAATCCCATTCATGGACATAGCTCATCCTGATTCATTAGAAGAAGCTTACGAGCAGGCTAAGTTGCACGAGAGAGCTATAGCAGTCATGAATAAGAAGGTAAAAGAGGGTTACCGAATAGCTAATCAAGGCCAGAACCACTACAATTCTAGTCCCTCGTCGGGCAACAACAAGTCCCAACAGAAAGGTAGTTCCAACCAATCTGTGAGTAATAAACAACTGATTGAACAAAGGAGGGCTGCCGGCCAATGTTTTAAATGTGGGGAGAGCTATCGTCACGGGGTATGTATGCGCGGGAAAGTCTCTCAACACCCTTCAAGGCACTGATGAGTTACTTGAAGTCTTTAATGAAAGCAGTCTCAAAGAGGAACATGGAGAATTAGAGAAAGTAAGTTCGGAAGAAGAGGCAGTTTTGGACCAGCAGGAGATGGGGGTGTCAATGTTGGCTCTGAGTGGAGAGCAACAGCAAGACACTATTAAGGTGCAAGGGGAAGTTAAGGGACGCATCGTTACTATTTTAATTGACACGGGAAGCACTCATAGCTTCTTAGATTTTCATACTGCAAAAGAGATCAAGGCCTCTATGGTGTCATCTGCTCCTTTGACCGTCACCGTGGCTAATGGTCAGAAGATGCTTAGCAAATTACAGTGCCCTAGCTTTACTTGGACTATGCAAGGTCATGAATTCAAAGCAAATATGAAAATCATCAGATTGGAAAGGTCCAGTGTTGTCTTGGGCATCGACTGGTTAAGGTCTTATGGGAAAGTTACTTTTGACTTTCAACAGAGTTCGATCACTATTACTAAGGAAGGGCAACCTTTGGTATTAAGAGGAATTAATGAAGAGGCCAAACTAAGAGTAGTCACTGCTGAGCAATGGTACCAGGACTCTCAAGGAGGAGAATTGTGTGCTTTGAGCTATTGTGGTATGGTCAACTCCACTACAAAGACATTGGATTCACCTCCTGAGCTATCACAAGTGTTGGAACAGTCTTCTGATATCTTTGAGGAACCGAAGGAGTTGCCTCCATAGAGAGCACACGATCATAGGATACCATTGCAGCCAGGGGCTATTCCCGTTAACCTCAGGCCCTATAGGCATGGTTATGAATAGAAGGGAGAGATCGAAAGATAGATTAAAGAAATGTTGGGAACTTCGATCATCCAACCGAGCAACAGCCCTTTTGCGTCGTCGGTGTTGCTAGTGAGGAAGAAAGATTGGACGTGGCGAATGTGTGTCGACTATCGACAATTGAACAGGGTTACTATTAAGGATAAATTCCCTATACCCGTTATTGATGATCTGCTAGATGAACTGGGGGGTTCCAAATTGTTTTCCAAGCTGGACTTGAGGTTCGGATATCACCAGATCCGAGTTTGTCCAGAGGATATACCGAAAACCACTTTCCGTACGCACCACGGGCACTTTGAGTTCAAGGTCATGCCTTTCGGCCTTACCAATGCCCTAGCCACATTCCAATTCCCTTCATGAATACAGTATTTGCCCCATACTTGCGGAAGTTCGTGTTTGTATTCTTTGATGATATACTTATATATAGTGAGAACCTGCAAGATCATGTAAGACATTTAACATTGGTGCTGGAAGAGCTGAGGAAGAACCAACTATTTGCTAAGAGAAGTACATGCACCTTTGGTCAACAACGGGTGGAGTACTTAGGGCATATCATAACAGAGGAAGGGGTGGCCACTGACCCAGCTAAAATAGAGGCGATGACACAGTGGCCGGCACCCCGTTCAGTCAAAGAATTGAGGGGGTTTTTAGGCCTAACTGGGTACTACAGGAAATTTATTAAGCACTACAGTACTATCAGTAGGCCGCTTACAGAATTGTTAAAAAAAGATCACTTCCAATGGACAGAGGAAGGGCAGCAGGCTTTCGTGGCCCTTAAGAGGGCCATGAGCACAGCACCTGTATTGGCTATGCCAGATTTCAATAAGGCTTTCGTTTTGGAGACAGATGCTAGTGGAACAGGTATCGGGGCTGTTCTATCTCAAGAGGGGAAGCCTATAGCTTACTTAAGCAAGGCTATTCAAGGAAAAAATCTGGGATTATCGACATATGAAAAGGAATTCTTAGCGATTTTGATGGCTACTCAAAAATGGAGGCACTACCTGCTACCGAAAAGTTTTGTTATTAGAACAGATCATGAAAGCCTTAAGCATCTCCTAGAGCAGAAAATCATTACACCCATGCAGCAAAAAAGGATGTGGAAACTCATGGGATTTAATTACACGATCGCTTATAAGAAAGGGAAGGAAAATATGGCGGCAGATGCCCTATCAAGAAGGGAGGTCGAGTCTGGTACATCCCTAGCTATCACGGCTATTGTTCCAACATGGATGTCAGAATTAGAGGACAGCTACAAGGGAGATGCCAATTGTGAGCAACTCATCAAGGAGGTAATCTGTCACTCCCCGGGACCCAGCGGAAGCCCGCCCGGCACGTGCCCAGACCCGCCATACGTCTAAAACGCATAAGGCGTCTAAAAACAACAATAATAAAAGCAATAATAAAAGACATCTAGGAGTATCAGAGCATAATAAATGTCTAAATGCTACAGCAAGGAATAAGGATAAAACTGTAAATCCACTAAGTAAAACATAAAGTAAATACAATAGGAATCTCCAAGTACAAGTGCTAAAAGTAGGTACATAGGTAGTCTCTATACATGGATACAGAAATCTCTCTCTCTCTACTACAAAAAAGAAAGAGTAAACCACCTAGGCAAAGTACCGCTCCTCGCTAGCTAGCTAAGCGATCCCCTTGCCGCGATCCCGTGCCTCCGCCGGTGCCGAAGGCTCTGAAAAGTAAACCATAAAACGGGGCGGAGGACCTATTAAAATGTTCTCCAGTGGGCGGCAATTACTGACTTCCCCAGTGAATGCACACACAGGCCAAGCTTAACATAAGATGGTCAGTGACTATAAAAGTAGAGGCGATAAGGTGAGTAAAAATCGTAATCTTACTAACGACATGATATCTCTACTAGCATAAATAGATAGTATGAAAGCAACTATGCATAAGTAAAAGTTCACTATACATGGATGTTCACATGTGTGAAATAGTAAGTTCCGTTGTTTATTCTATTCTATGTCAAATGTCCAAGTAGTATTTTACTAAGTCGCCCATCTGTCACATGTCATAATAATCATAAAGTCAATCTGAAGAGACCCACCGAAGGGCTGTCTATGGCCCTGGACCCGCCGATAGGCTGTCCTGGCGGTGCCGGAGCCTATGGCCCCGTGTGTAAGTCATCATACCCCACCCAGGAATGAGCCTGGTCCGCACGGCAATCCATTCGGCGCCCAAATCCGCACGCGCAATATGAATCGCGATGGCCATCTCGCGGCAGAGTGCCGCTTTAGGGAGCGACCCTCACAAGCTATGTGCGATGCATGAGCACAAATGGCAAGTGATCAACGATCTGTCGCAAGTACCAAGTCCTCTGTGCTAATAACATGGAATGTGTCAAGTACTCAAATGGCCCTACCCTATGTCATCATGTCTCTACTGAAAGTTATAACAGATATGTATTGTGGCATCAATATGTCTCTCATGCTTGCAGTTGGCATCGTTTACTAGCTTTCATGCCTTTCGTGACCACTCTTGTTCTTATTGTCAAAACATGGTACTATGTTCCAAAAAACTGTACATATTTCCACGTCATAATCCTCTAAGAGAGTCATTTTCACTTGCAAATAATACTTTTCCCCGTGTGCATGCATTTCTCTCATATAGCTACTATTATGTATGAATTTTTCATATACACAAGCAGCATTAAGCTATCTAAATTTCATATGAAATTCCATTTAGCATACGAAATCGATTTAAAAATATTTATAACAAGTAGAAAGAGCATAGGGGCCATTTCGCAACCATTTCACGAAGCTCAAACGACCGATGACAACGAACCTCCTCGTGTGCGCTCAAACGAGGGAACGTCCACCCACTCTAATACCTAAAGGTATTAAGAAAATGTGTCTACGAAGCAAGACAATACTTAGCTCAAACATTAAGCTAATCAAGCATAGATGAGGAAAAACTCACTGTTAGTTGCAAAATCTCCTCTTAAGCTCCAATGAGATTAGGGCTTAATTCCAATCCAACCCATGGAAGTCTCTAATGCCACATCTCAATCTAGCTCCAAAAGCCCAGTTTCAAAATGCCAATATTAACCTAAAAATCTAAATCTAGGGTTTCATCTCAAAATCTCCAATAAAACTTGAATCTAGAGGGAGAGAACATGTTGCTTACCTCTTAGAAGCTTCAATCCAAGCTCTAAACTATCCAAGTCCCAAGATCTTCCCTCTACCAAGCTACAAATCCAAGCTCTAGGCTTCAACAAGTGTGGAATAGCACCAAAAAGCAAAAAGAGAAAGTTTGATCTCTTAAAAGCCCAACCAAAATCAAAGAAATCACAAAGGAAGGTGTGGAGGGCTTCCTCACCTTTCTCCCTGCAGGTTCCAAGCTCAGGAGATGCCCTAGGGGCGTGGGGTTACTAATAGAAGGCTACAAACGCACAAAACCCCCTGCAGTTTCATTCTGCACGAAATCTGCCTCCTTGTACCGGTACACGGGCTCTTGTACCGGTACAAGGCCGACGAAATTGCAAACCCGAGGCTCGGGTCGCGCGGTCTGCGGCTCTGTACCGGTATAAGCCCGATGGCTGTACCAGTACAACCATCAACCCTTGTACTGGTACAAGACCAGTCTTGTTCCGGTGCAAGCCCTGCTGCAGGCCATCCGAGGGCTGACCAAAAATTTCAATTTTGGAATTTTGGTGCCAAGTCTCAAACCAACACCCTCGGGGTGCGTGCCAGGGGTCGGAACACTATCAACTACCAAAAATCCATCAAAATAGAAAGGAAACTCAAAGAGGAAGAGTCTCACCTTCTCTCCTCAGGTTAGGGCTCAAAAAGAGCACCTATGGGGACTGGGGTGATATATAAAGGTGTTGTAACAATTGCAAAAATACCCCTCCACGAAACAGCCCAGTCTGCATTGTGTACCGGTACACGAAAAAGTGTACCGGTACACATCCTGCGAAACTGCCCAACCCGAGCCTCGGGTTGGCAGAAAATTCATTGTGTACCGGTACAACCATCAAGGTGTACCGGTACAAATCCTGTACCGGTACAACCATCAAGGCTGTACCGGTACACAGCCTGGCTGAGGCTAACCCGAGAGCACACCAACAATCCAACATTTTGGGATTTTGGTACAAGCTTAAACCCTCAATTCTCGGGATGCGAGTCATGGGTCAGAATACTGTCTACGACCCTCCAGAATATCTGGAAGAGCTCAAAACACAGATCAAACACTCGAACCTCGCAATTTGTAAAGGTCCAGTGCGTTACATTCACCCCTCCTAAAAAGAAGTTTCGTCCGCGAAACTCGGAATACTACATACCTCAAGACTCCATCTGGAAGAGATGGGGATAACGCTCCTGTAGCGCGCTCTCTAGCTCCCACGTAGCCTCTCGCTCCCCGTGATTGCTCCAAAGGACCTTCACATACGGAATATCCCAGTTCCGCAGGTTCTTCACCTCGCGAGCCAAAATCTTCACTGGTTGTTCCTCGAAGCTCAAATCCTCGCGCAGCTCCACTGGTACAGCTTCCAAAACATGAGCTGGATCATGAATGTACCTCCGAAGGACCGATACATGAAAGACGTTGTGCATGGCCGATAGGTTCAGTGGTAGAGCAAGTCGATACGCTACCGGACCTACACGCTCCAAGATCTCATACGGTCCAATGAAACGGGGGCTCAACTTTCCCCGAATCCTGAATCTTTTGATTCCTCTAGTTGGCGAGACCTTGAAGAAAGCATGGTCTCCAACTTGGAATTCCAAGTCTCGCCGTCGTCGATCGGCGTAGCTCCTCTGTCTACTCTGCGCCGTCACAAGTCGCTCCCGAGCAATGCGAACCTTGTCCTCAGCTTCCTGTAGCACATCAGGGCCCAAGGCCAAACTCTCGCCTACTTCACTCCAATGCAGTGGCGATTTACACTTCCGTCCATAAAGTGCCTCGAACGGTGCCATCTTGATGCTTGCTTGATAACTATTGTTATAAGCAAACTCCGCCATAGGTAGATGCTCCGACCATCCTCTCTGGAAGTCTATCACACATGCTCGGAGCATATCCTCTAATGTCTGAATAGTGCGCTCCAACTGTCCATCACTCTGCGGGTGGAATGCTGTACTGAAATCCAAACGGGTGCTTAAGGCATCCTGCAGACTCCTCCAAAAGTACGACACAAATCGGGTGTCTCGATCCGATACAATCGTTGTGGGCACTCCATGAAGTCGCACAATCTCATCGAGGTACACTTGTGCGAGCTTCTCCCCGGTCTAAGTCGTATGAATAGGTATGAAGTGCACCGACTTCGTCAACCTATCCACGATCACCCAAATAGCATCATGCCCGTCCTGCGAGCGGGGCAATCCAGTCACAAAGTCCATGGTGATCTTCTCCCACTTCCACACCGGGATAGGTAAACTCTGAAGCTTCCCCGCGGGAACTCGGTACTCCGCTTTCGCTTGTTGGCAAGTTAGACATCTAGCAACTAACTCGCCAACATCCTTTTTCATCCCGGGCCACCAGTAGAGTAACTTTAAATCCTTGTACATCTTGGTGCCACCCGGATGTATAGCATAGGGCGCTCGGTGCGCCTCTTGAAGAATATCCTCTTTAATTCCCGGATCCGCGGGTACACAAATCCGCCCACAGAAACGCATCAATCCCTGATCATCCAAAAGAAAGTCGCCGGTGCAACCGTCAACCATTTTACCTTTAATCTTTTGCAACTCTACATCGGAAGCTTGCTTTTCTTTAATTCTATCCAATAATGTAGGTTGCACCACCAAAGTCATCAACCTCAAAGGCGTGTCAAGAGTCACCACCTCCAACTCCAACCTCTTCATCTGCTCGATCAACTGCGGTTGAGTAACCAAATACATCGCTAAGTTTTCCGTCGATTTCCTACTTAGCGCATCCGCCACCACGTTAGCCTTGCCCGGGTGACATAGGATCGTCAGGTCGTAATCCTTGAGCAACTCCAACCATCTGCGCTGTCTCAAATTCAGCTCCTTCTGAGTGAAAAGATACTTCAAGCTCTTGTGATCCGTATAAATTTCACACCGCTCGCCATAAAGGTAGTGGCGCCATAACTTCAGTGCGAAGACTACGACCGCCAACTCTAAATCATGCGTCGGGTAGTTCCTTTCATATTCCTTTAGTTGGCGTGAAGCATACGCGATCACCTTGCCATCCTGCATCAATACAAAGCCCAATCCATTAAGTGAAGCATCACTATAAATCACATACCCTGCTCCAGCTACTGGTAGGGTCAAGATCGGGGCGGTCGTCAACCTCTGCTTCAACTCTTGGAAGCTTCGCTCGCACGCATCATTCCAAATGAACCTGACTCCTTTATGCGTGAGCCTCGTGAGGGGAGTAGACAACTTGGCGAACCCCTCCACAAATCTCCGGTAGTAACCGGCCAATCCAAGGAAGCTCCGTATTTTCGTGATGCTCGTCGGTCTCGGCCAATCCTTGATTGCTTCAATCTTCTTAGGATCCACGGCTATACCCGATCCAGAAATCAAGTGTCCAAGGAACGCTACCTCTCGAAGCCAAAATTCACATTTCTTCAACTTGACATAAAGCTCCTTTTCCCGAAGTACTTGGAGTATAATCCTCAAATGCTCCTCGTAGTCCGCATAACTTCGAGAGTAGACCAAAATGTCGTCGATGAACACCACGACGAACCTGTCTAGATAAGGCTTGAAAACACGGTTCATTAGATCCATAAAAGCTGCCGGGGCATTAGTAAGCCCGAACGGCATAACTGTGAACTCGTAATGTCCATACCGTGTTCTAAAAGCCATCTTTGATACATCCTCGGGTTTGATCTTCAATTGGTGGTATCCAGACTGCAAGTCTATCTTGGAATACACACACGATCCCTGAAGCTGATCAAACAAGTCGTCGATCCTCGGCAACGGATACTTGTTCTTGATCGTGACTTTGTTGAGTTCACAATAATCCACACAAAGGCGAAGCGATCCGTCCTTCTTCTTGACGAACAAAACTGATGCTCCCCAAGGCGAGACGCTCGGTCGAATGAAGCCCTTGCCCAACAAATCCTGCAACTGTGCCCTCAGCTCCCTCAACTCTGCCGGTGCCATCCTATAGGGTGCCTTTGAGATTGGGGTAGTCCCGGGGACGAGATCTACTACAAACTCAATCTTTCTATCAGGAGGCATACCCGGAAGCTCAGTTGTAAACATATCCTGAAACTCCCGCACCACCGGGATATCCTCAATCCTAGGGGTGTCACCCTCGCCCCTCAGCACAACACTAGCCAAATAGGCTACACAACCTGTACTGATCAGCTGCCTAGCTCGAGACGAGCTGATCGTCATCGCAAAAAGCAAACTCCGGCATCCACTAAACACCACCTCAGTCTGCCCCGGTTCTCTAAAAGTAACCGTGCGATTCTTGCAATTAATCGTGGCATAATACTTGGTCAACCAATCCATGCCCAAGACCACATCAAATTCCCCAAGCTTGCGCAGGGCTAGCAAGTCTACAGGTATAATCCAATCATCAACACGTACAGGGCAACTGGGGCTATACTCTCTAATATCCAAGATGTGGTCGGGTACTACAACATGTCCCGTATGCAACAAAGGAACCAATGGAATGCCATGCAACTCGGTAAACAGCCGATCTATGAATGAATGCGATTCACCGGTATCAAATAAAGCACGAACTCTAATGCCATCAAGTAAAATGATACCTGCAACCACATCCTCGGCTGCTGCCGCCTCCTCGGTCTGAGCGGCGTACATGCGCCCGCTCGGGGCCTGACGAGATACCTCACTCTGGCCCTAGACGGGTGGCCGCCCAGGCTGATACTGCGCTGACGGAGTCCCCTGGCTGACGGCTGGTAGAGCCGGTGCCGATGCAGTCGACGGTGCCGGTGAAGAACCCCTCGGGCACTCAATCCGCATGTGGCCCTCCTGGCCACACTGGAAGCACCTGCCCGCCCACTGTGGACACTGCGGTGGGTGATGAGGACCACCACAGATCACCCACGGGGAGGGCCGGCGTCGGTCATAACCTCCTCGCTGAGCTGCTGAGCCGCGTACACGCTGCTGGCTCTTCGGATGCTTCTGCGGCCTCCTAGAGTGCGTCTGGCTCGCACCCTCAGCTGCAGGCCTCTTGGCCTTGCCTTTGTCCATGGCCTCACGCCGCTCCTGTACCTCTGCCGCGCCGCTCTCCACAATGAGCGCGCGATCCACCACCTCCCAGTAGGTTTGGAGGTTAGAGGATTGCTGGAAGATCGACGGTCGCAACCCTCGCTCGAAGATGCGGGCCTTGTCCTCGTCGTCCCGCACGACGAAAGGCACGCAATGCAGAAGCCGAGAAAACTCCCTCTCATACTCGGCTACGGTCCTGTCACCCTGGCGCAAGCTGCGCAAATCCTGCTCCATCTTCCTTTTGACGCTGGTCGGAAAGTAGTGCGCCAAAAGAAGCTCCTTGAACCTCGTCCAAATGATAGCTGCCAAGTCTGTGCGGGGGTTCTCCTAGAGATCCAACTATCAGCGGTAGGCCTCGCCATCCAAGTGGTGAGTGGTTAGCCAAATTCTGTCCCTCTCCTCCACGAAGGTGTCGAGGAAGAGCTTCTCCATATGCATCAACCACTTCTCCACGATCCAGTGGTCGACCTTCTCGCCGTCGAAGACTCGGGGGCTGCACCTCCTGAACTCATTGAGGCGCTCCATCAGTCTATCTCGCTCCGCCCCCCCGACCAATATAGGGAATGCTGCTCCAGCTGGGGGCCTCTGAACAGGTGGTAGCGCCAAAACCTCTTCCTGGGGTGCGGCCACAGGCGCCGCACGTGAAGAACTGGGCGCGGGGGACGGCGCTCTCAGTGCAACGTCCACAACTGGTGCTGGCGGTGTAGGGGCCTGCGTCTCCCTAGAAGCTGCCGCCTACTGCAATAGTAGGTTCTCCAGACGCTTCATCCGCGCCTCCTGTCGGCGCGCCGCCTCAGTCTGCTGCCGGGCCGCCTCCGCTTGCTGGGTGACTAGATCAATGAGGGCCGCAAACTGGCCCCTTAACTTACAGACCTCGCTGGATCCGGAGGTAGCGGAGGTCTCGACCTCCTCAATATTTGCCGCATTGTCCGCCCCGACAGATTGAGAGCGAGTAATCGGCATCGTCACTACAACATCATAAAAGCGTAAGTTAGTAAAAAAAACCCACGCTATCGTATCTCCGCTCAAAAGACATTACCCAAATCATGCGAAAGTAAGAAAGTGTTCTTCACCACTAACTCCCGATGTTACGTTGTCGGCCGCCAACATAACCCTCCGCGAAGTTAGGAGTTATACACTTCAATTTAACTCCACTTTCTAGAATTATCAAAGATACCCAATCTAAATACTTTCGCTTACAAGTCGAATAGACCTCGTATCTCACAAGCCTATTTCCTATAGTCCAACCGGCCTACGCTTTACTAGGTCCACTATGACTCAACCCTAGGCTTTGATACCAAATTAATCTTTCACGCCCCATGACCCAGCGGAAGCCCGCCCGGCACGTGCCCAAACACGCCATACGTCTAAAATATATAAGGGGTCTAAAAACCACGATAAAAATAATAATAATAATAATAAAAGACATCTAGGAGTATCAGAGCATGATATAATACTAAGTTCTACAATAGAGAAAGGAATATAAAGCTAGAATCCACTAATAAAAGCATAAAGTGATACAAAGAAAATTCCAAATACAAGTGCTAAAAGTAGATATATAGGTGGTCTCTATTCATGGATACAAAATCTCCCACTCTCTCAACTACAAAAAGAAAGAGTAAACCACCTAGGCGAAGAACCGCTCATCGCTAGCTAGCTATGCGATCCCCTTGCCACGATTCCGTGCCTCCGCCGGTGCAGAAGGCTCTGAAAGAAAACCAGAAAACAGAGGCGTGATAACTATTAAAAATAGTTCCCAGTGGGCAATTACTGACTTCAGTGAACTGCGCCACAAGGCCCAAGAGCTACAAAAAGAGGTCAGTGACTAACAATGTAGTAAAGCGAAAGGTAAGTATAATGTATCTTACTATAACCTAAAGTCTCTACTTAGCATGATTTGCTTAAGTAATAAAGCAACGATATCATGAATGTACATGGATGTGTATGACATGCATAAGCATAGAATGCAACCAATCCGATGTCCTCAATGTAAAAATAGTAAAGATGTCATTGTTTACTATTCTAGTCCAAGTCCACTTTAATAGTTCTAAAGTTCACGTAGCATGTTCTGTCACTAAGTCCCAATCATGTAAGACCCACCCGAAGGCTGTCTAGCCTGCGCTGTGCCTAGTGGCCCCGTGGTAGTCAACATCCCCACTCTAGGAATGAGCCTCCCCCACGGCAATCCACTTCGGCTCCTAATCCCGCACGTGCGAGCATATGTCGTGATGGCTATCTCCGGAGTGCCGGCCTGTAGGGAGCGACCCTCATAAGCTTATGCGAATG
The DNA here is from genome assembly GCF_001540865.1 of Ananas comosus. NCBI lineage: Eukaryota > Viridiplantae > Streptophyta > Magnoliopsida > Poales > Bromeliaceae > Ananas > Ananas comosus. Next base: position 9,097,303 of record NC_033627.1, read on the forward strand.
AGCACAATGGCGAGCAAGCAATGATCTGTCTCAAGTACCAAGTCCTCATGTCTAAAAATATGGAATATATCAAGTATCTCAATAGCCTATCTCTATGTCATCATGTCTCTAACATGGAATATAGCAGATGTACAATGGCCTATCATCATGTCTCTAAGTTGTAGTTCAACAGCTTACTAATTCCAAGTGCCCCTTTATAACACTTTTGTTCAACGAGTTCAAGGATGGCATTAATATATTCATGATGCATAATTCCACTCAATTCTAGCATGAAGACATGTTCTCAACTTGCAAAACCAAACACTATCCACAATGCATGCAATCTACACATATAGCTTTACTATATGGAGTACAAATTTTATGATACATGAGGCATGTATGTTAAGTATTCTAAAATTCACATAAATCATGTTTAGTATGAATTTGTATTCAAAAATACTTTACGAAAGGTTTAGAAGGCATAGGGGCCATTTTGCCCTATTTTCATGAAGTCAAACCCACCAACGGTAAACGAAACCCTTCGTTTGCTCCGACGAAGGTGTCCTCTAGCCTCCTAGTGCCCTAGAGGTAAGAAAACAAGTGTCACGAGAACCAAACGAACAACGCTAAGCTCAATCATTAAGCTTCTCTAGCTAGGTTGGAGAAAACTCACCGAAAGCTAAGGAATCTCCCTTGATCTCCAAAAGGGAGTTAGAATCCTTCAAATTCAACCTAAACAAAGGTTCTAAATCAATTAATTTGGTCCTAGAAGCTATAAACCAAAAATCCCCATTTCTAACCCTAGAACCCAAAATCTAGGGTTTCCAAAGAGAGAAACTACCAAAATATGTACCAAAAGGAAAATACATGTTACTAACCTCTCTAGAAGCTCCAAACTAGGCTCCAATCCAAAGGGGGTTGAAGATCCTTCCTCTAACAAGCTCCAATCCCGAGCTCAAGGCTTCTCTCATATAGGAAACCCAACAATAAGCAAGAAAAACAAGGAGGAGGAGATCAAAACCTACCAAAAATCCATCAAAATGGAAAGGAAACTCAAAGGGGAAGAGTCTCACCTTCTCTCCTTAGGTTAGGGCTCAAAAAGAGCAGCTATGGGGGCTGGGGTGATATATAAAGGTGTTGTAACAATTGCAAAAATACCCCTCCACGAAACAGCCCAGTCTGCATTGTGTATTGGTACACGGAAAAGTATATCGGTACACATCCTGCGAAACTGCCCAACCCGAGCCTCGGGTTGGCAGAAAATCCATTGTGTATCGGTACAACCATCAAGGTGTACCGGTACAAATCCTGTACCGATACAACCATCAAGGCTGTACCGGTACATAGCCTGGCTGAGGCTAACCCGAGAGCACACCAACAATCCAACATTTTGGGATTTTGGTACAAGCTTAAACCCTCAATTCTCGGGATGCGAGCTATGGGTCGGAACACTGTCTACGACCCTCCAGAATATCTGGAAGAGCTCAAAACACAGATCAAACACTCGAACCTCGCAATTTGCAAAGGTCCAGTGCGTTACATTTAAGGAGCAGGTAGATGAAACTGTTCCACGACTCCGCGGAAGGAGGTCATTCTGGAGTGTTACACACTTATCGAAGAGTCAAGGAGGGGCATTTCTATTGGAAATGCCTGAGGAAACAAATCGAGGAGATGGTTCATCAGTGTGATACTTGTGCGCAGAACAAAAGTGATAATCAGTCACCCTAAGGTCTCCTCCAGCCTCTCCCTATTCCAAACCAAATTTGGGAAGATATTAGTATGGATTTTATTGAATCATTACCCAGATCCGAGGGTAAAGATACTATCCTTGTTGTGGTTGATAGGTTCACCAAGTACGCTCATTTTTTGGCCTTAAGACACCCATTCTCTGCTACTGACATAGCCAGGGTCTTCATGGACACTATACATAAATTACATGGATGTCCTAAGAGCATTGTCACCGACAGGGATAAGATCTTCACTAGTTCTTTTTGGCATGAATTGTTCAAGTTATTGGGAACACAGTTAAAGATGAGTACATCATATCATCTTGAAACTGATGGTCAAACGGAGCGGGTTAACCGATGCTTGGAAGGGTATTTGAGATGCATGTGTTCACAGCATCCCAATAAATGGTGTAGATACCTATCCTTAGCAGAATTATGGTACAATACTAATTACCACACTTCACTCGGCACTACACCGTATAAGGCCCTCTACGGAGTGGAGCCCCCTAACCCCTTGGTGGCCACTGTTGGAACAGCTACTATCCAAGAAGTTAGAGAATGGGCAGAAAGAGGGTAGCCTTGAACAGAGAGTTAAAAGATCGGTTACAGGTGGCCCAGAATCGTATGAAGCAACAGGCGGACAAGCATCGGAGGGAGAAGGAATACTCAGTAGGTGATTGGGTTTATCTTAAGCTACAACCATACAGGCAAATCTCAGTAGCAGCCAGAAGGAACCCTAAGCTATCTGCCAGGTACTATGGGCCTTTTGAAGTAACTAGGAGGGTGGGACAAGTAGCATATCGACTGAAGTTACCTGAGCAATCCCAAATCCATCCCGTTTTTCATGTCTTGTTGTTGAAGCCTTGCCCAGCAAGACAGGATCTGGTGTCACCCGCTCTACCGTTAATCGCGGATGATGGACAGTTGCTAGCGGAGCCTGAGCGTGTGATAGAGAGGCGGATGGTCAAGCGTGGTAATCGTGCCATCACAGAAGTACTGGTGAAGTGGAGTAACCTCCCTGAGAGCTCGGCAACCTGGCAGGATTACTGGGCCCTCAAGAAGCAATTTCCGCACTTTGATCCCTAGGGACAGAGATCTGCTTGAAGGGGAGGGAAGTGTAATACCTTTAATTAAAAAAAAAAAGGTATAAGAAATCTGAAGAAGAAGGTTACTATTTGATAGAAGTATTGTTAAGAGAATACTTAGCTTCCTTCGTCGCCAGTGGGTTCAGCTCCGATCATGAACTGGGCAACACCTCTCTCGAACTTCAGGGAAAAAGGGTCGAAGTGCTTCAGTGGCTTCTCGAAGAAATCTCGAAGGGAGTTGGAAGGTTGCGAAGGGCGTAGTGGTAGCTTCCTGCGGACGACAGCTTCAGGGTAGCGGATTATCAGCCATAAGGGATGATCCGACCCGTTACGACGAAGGGGGAAGCAGCCCAGGCCCTTGCGGCATTAAGGCCCACTGAGGCCCATGTCTGAATGGCGACTTAATAACTCTTTAGTACCCGTAATTTTTATTATTTTCATTTCAGTCCCTCTCTTAACTGCCTATAAATACCCCCCATGTAACTGAATCAGTTGAACAATTTGGATTTACAATCAAATTCCACTTCCCTTGATTCTCCCTCTTCTCACTCCTCAAGTAATCTCTCTTTCTCTCCCTATCTCTCTCCCCTCTACGCTACTAATCTCTTCTCCGGATCCTCCTCTTGAGCTTGGAACCCCATCAATGGCGTGGGTGGAGATGAAGCTAAGATCGATTAAGCCTAGATCATCATCGCAGCCATCCTAGTCTCAACGACATTTCATCCTCGACGGTTGCTGCTCCGATCAGATCTGAATTGTGGCTCTCGGTCTTAGGATTCAACATTGAAGCTCAATTTCATCGGAGGAGTTCAGATCACGCCCTCAACTATCCCAATTTAATCAGATCTGGAGATCCTAGCATTACACGGAGGGAGAGAGAGAAGAGAGAGGAGAAAGTGAGAGAGCTGGGAGAGAAGGATGGAAACAATAGAGTGCGCTCTCGTGGAGGTTGGGGGCCGCACAGTGCAACCGCCGCACGTGCTGGTCTTTCGTTTCTGGAAGACCCGAGAAAATTAGAAAAAAATTTGCATATTAATCCCTCTAATATATGATTTTTCTTTTTTAAACATAAGGGACGCTCCAGCGCAGGCCGAGGCCAGGACCCAAGTCCAACTAAACTTATGCAGTTAAAGGGCCGAAGGGGTCTCTTCTTGTTATTAGTTAATAATATTTAATATTTAATTATTCATGTAAGGACTAAGATTTTGACAGTTTAACTAAACTTTCTGTTGATGATGTTTATGTGTGTAATATAATTATAAAAACACTCGTCAAGTTTCAAGAGAAAATGAGCTAGAATGGAGAAGTTACACGACCAAAACCAATGACTTAAAGTGAATAGTAACTCCGACTTTTCGGATGAACCAGTGAGTAGAAAACGGTTCTGGTGCATATTGGACTCCGAACATAGGACTCCAATAGCTCATTTCGAACGGCTCAACTATGCTGGACCCAATGACACTGACGGAATTGGGTTCTGATGCGCGGTTGTCGAGAAAAAGGGGTTTGATTAATTTCACATATATTAATATGTGGTTTATGGGTGGAATCAAAGAGGGTAGGTTTTGTCGCAAATCGGAGACCAATTCAGGTGAAACGAAATGCTAAAATCAATGCCCTAGTCGTGCTGATCGCGCTGGTGTGATCCGTTCGAAAATCCGACGGACAGATCTCTAGATATCACATGTTTTCCGAGGTGAGGTCAAAGCGGCATTTTTGGCATTTCGCGCGAAACCCCCTATATTTTATGTACCGAATCACGTGAAATTGAATGTCGAGGGACGTGCGCACAAGTCGCACATGCTGGCAGGGGCTGAGATTTAAATATTAGGTGTTGAAGGGGTTTTCTGCAAGTTGGCCATTTTGTTTATATAAGCAGCTAGGGTTGTCATGCTTGAACCTAACCCTAGCTGACCTATCAAGCCCCAAGGTAACCCTTGGCGACTCCCCTACAACCCTGCCCTGCCCGTGCGCGTGCCCTGACCGTCGGAAAGCACCCGCGGCCGCCGGGAAATCCCCCTCGGCCTCCCCTTAGTCTCTCTCTATATCTCTCTCTCCCTCCACATTGCCCTCTTCTTGGCCGTGGGACCCAGAGAAGCTTTCAAACCCTTGGATCTGTCACGCCTCGGCTAAGATCCATCTCCGGCGTCATCTTCCGCCGGTTTCGGCCACCCGAGCGCCTCCGCCGCCTCTGTGGCAAGCCGCGGCCAATTGGAGCATGTCTGGCCGAGGTTAGGAGATCATTTTCTCCTCGTGCCGCCGTCGCTCGGGATTGTGAGCATCGTCCTCCTTGAACCCTTCGGCGCCGCCCCCGTCGTCCCCGTGCGTCGTCGGCGTCGCCCGAGCTCCCTGCGAGCAACTGCAGTCACCCAGGCCGAGCCTGGGTGATCTCTGCCTCCGCGCGCCGCCGCCACTCCCCGCCGGCCGCGCCGCCTTCCTGGTACCTCCGGTGACCTCCGGCGCGCCTCCTCGTCGTCCCCGCGTGCCGCCGGCCGCCGCGCGTGAACCCTGCGGCCACCCAGGATTAGTGCGGGTCGAGGCCGAGCCCCCACGGCCACCGTGGATCGCCGCCGGCCACCGCGGGGCGGAGAGTCTTCCTCTCGGCCTCCGGCGACTGATAGACGTCGTCCCAACCTCCTCCGGCCGCCGCCGCGCTGCTAGGAAGCCTTGAACTCGAGAGCAGTTAGCGGACTTGATCTCCTCCGCCGCGCCACAGGTTGCCGTCCGCCACTGGACAGCACCTACCCCGGACCCCTCCGACCGGCCGCACCCGTCCCCGGCCCGAGCGCCCGCCGTCTAGCCGCCGGCGGCCAACCCTAGCTCCACTATCTAGGTAAGGCTGTAATTCTGTTAACAACACCTTATTCTGGGGTTCCGGTCACCTTTTCGGTGATCCGATAAGTCCCCTTCACCTTGGGAAGTGAGCACGATGATCTACGACTCATGCTGAACATCGTGCTCACCTCCATTAAGGGCAGAGATGTCCTGGTTAGTGAGTTTAATGCAATTTAGGCGTCATGCGCGCTGTTTTACTGAACTTTGTGTTGCTCGTACGCTTCCCATAGTGGCCGGAATTGCTCCAAAAGGTGAGCACGGCCTCCGGCACACTGATACCTGTCAACGGGTGCTCCAGATTGGCTGATTGACTTTTGGTTTGTGTAGACGGACCATAAAAGCGCCGAAATCACACAAAATAATGTGATTTCAGGTAATTGGGTGGGCTTTTATGCAATTTTGTTTGTCGTGGTCACTGTGGGCAGCGTGTATAGGCAATGGGTGACCTTTGGACTGATTGTCCAAGGCCCCAAGCCTTTGCGAAGATCGAAAATTGATTTTCGGTGCGTTCGTCGGCAAAATCCGCTGACGGAACGCGTTTTCGGTTCGAAATTATTCCGACGGTGCCTCGTGAGCTATTGTGTAGTCGCTGAGCCTTGTTGGCTCGCCACCCACATCGCCTCGAGGGTTCGGAAGCGATGGGTGAGCGACGATGTGTTCCGGTGTCGAATTAGACACTTCCGAGAACCCGAATCGAAACGATTATCCGACGATAATTGTTTCGACGTGAGGAGTTGTGTTTGCTGCCATGATGCACGATTAATTATGTTTAGTGGCAGCAGGGGACTCGTAGCGTGAGTCGGTGTGTTCCGGGACAGTTCGTGGGTCCCGGCGGAGTCCCAGTGCGATTTTCGGGACTTCTGGCGAGTTACGGTAATTGGTTTCGGGAAATCGATCTCCGTGGGATTGTTTGTGGAGTTGTGATACTATGGTTATTAGTTGTGGGTTAGACACTAACCCGGTGGACCTTCCTTAGGTCTAGTTGATGTTTTTTTTGCAGTCATGAGACAGACGCAATATCCTTACAGGTGGGTACTTCGATCCGAAGTCGGTACAATGGTGCACGCTCGGTGATGGTTTCTTACCCTTACTCTTCTATTGTTACTATTGCATAGTATATATTGAGCCTTGCACCCATGTTATTCCATTATACTCAACTCGTTGTTTGCATGCTTAGTATCCTGAGTAGGAGTAGAGTAGTTCTATCTATGTGCGTATCTGTTGACCTGGTTGGTCGATTCTTATGCTTCATATTAGTGACCTGGTTGGTCGATTCTTGTACTTCATATCAGTGACCTGGTTGGTCGATTCTTGTACTTCATATCAGTGACCTGGTTGGTCGATTCTCGCACTCCGTATCAGTGACCTAGTTGGTTGGTTCATGTATGTCGTATTGTGACCTATTGTCGGTTCTCACATCTACACTTTAGTTGACCTATTGAGCAATATTTGCATACTTTTGAGAGGATGTTGAGTTGTTCTATCCTAGTTGACCTGAGTGGTCAGTTCTTGTACTTCCTTATAGTTGATGACCTATACAGTCGGTGGGCCCTGAAGGGCAGGATTGTCAGCTGGTTGCCGACGGTTGGCCTTTGAGCATATCAGTATTGACCGCCCGAGACTCATTCGCATTTCACGAACACCAGCGGTCTGATCCATTGCAAGAGAGTGTTCTTTTCCAGAAAAGTGGTTGCAGGTGTCAACCCGTGAGCCCCCGAGGGGTTATATGCATAGTAGAGTGGCAGTGGGCACGCTTGAGGTCTGCAGTGCTGACCAACAGAGCACAGATTTCGGATTGGGTATATTTGGACTTCTTGTCCGATTGATGCATATAGCTATAGTAGCGGTTGTTGTTTGTATACCTTCAGTTCTTTCGTTTCATTTTCTTGCTGCTATAGTTTTGTTGCATGTATACTTTCAGTTGTTCATTATAGTAACGGTAGATGTACTTTCTTATATACATATCTCTTTCGTTCATTATCGTTGCTACTATATTTTCATTGATCCGTACTGTTGATTATCTTTTCTTGATCCGGTGAGTACTCCTCGCCTTCGTCGGCTTGCGGTACCTACTGGGAGGGGAGACATGTTTACATGTTCTCACCTCCCCCACCATTTTTCAGGTATCGCAAGCGATGAGTATTGGGACGAGACATGAGGTACGTTCGTAGCGGTTGATAGAGCTTCCGACCCAGGTTATTCAGTTTAGTTTATATCCTTACTATTCTGTTGATATAGCTTAGACAGTTTATATAGTTCAGTATTTTTATACAACTGAATATTGAGATTTCAGTTGGTTTATGAATAGAATAAAGAATTATGGATTTTCATAAAATGAAAAGGTTTTCTACCCGTCGTGGTAGCGTTTTTAAAAGATAAAAGTTTTCGTGTAGGGAACAGTTTTCAAAAGATTTTCTGTGGATTTATGTTTAGACATTGAATTTAAATCTGTGATGTGAATGGTGAATGTATGAATGTATAGTTATCTCTATATTCATTTAGTTGTGGTTGTATTCGGTTTACTTGTTGTACTTGTGCGACGCCGTACAAATATAGGGGAGACTCTGTCCGTGTGAACAATGAATTTTCTATATTTGTGGCGGATCTGGCATACCCTGGGGTCAGGTTTTCAAAAAAAAAAAAAAAAAAAAACGCTTTTCCACTGTGTTTCAAACTAAAAGGGACTCCGAGGCGTGACAATTCATCACATTTCCTATTTATTATTTATTACTATCTATTTATAAATCTATTTATAAACATATATGAATCCTCAATATTTTTAGCACATGGCAAATTTTTCTTCTTTATCCTCTTCCCAACATCTAATCCTTCACATTCCCCGGTCCCTTGAAATCACGAGGGAAAGAAATGATAGAGTAATTATAAGTGACTATTTTTTAAATTAATTAATCCATGCAACATTTAATTACATTACATACACTATATTCCACCAATTTATAAACATATATGAATTCTTAATATTTTTACCACATGGCAAATTTTCCTTCTTTCTCTTCTTCTCAACATCCAACCCTTCACATCCCCTAGTCCTTTGAAATCACGAGGGAAAGAAATGATTGAGTAATTGTAAGTGAATGTCTTTAAATTAATTAATCCAGGCAACATTTAATTACAAACACCATATTCCACCAATAAGTGGGCTTTGTAACTCCAATCCACTCCCCTCCTCAATTAACCCCCCCTCCCCTCTCTTCATGGCCTGTTACTTTTCAATGAAAAAAAAATATCATCATCTAATCTCCGACCCCACACTCATCTCTCTCTCTCTCATTGTGTTAATGAAGATGATGAAGATGATGAAGAAAGAAGAAGAGCATGCGAAGAACGTCATCTCCCTCAAGGAGTATCATCCCACGAAGCCGAGCCGTGGCCCATATAAGCACCCGAGGTCACGTTTGAACGGTAAGCTACAACGGGCCGATACGCGCCAGGGTCGCCGTGAGCCGTGAGCCGCCCCTTCGCACGGCTCGTGTGCGCTCACAACTGGGCCAAGGCGAGCGGCATCCTGACCCTCCTCCTTAAGGGGATGCCGCACGGGAGCTTGCTTCTCGAGGATCGTAGGAACTTTTTAGTAAACCCAAATTGTTTGAGAATTATGATTTCTTTGGTTGATGTGATGGTAAGGCTTGTCAGTTTAAATTTCGCAGCTTGATGATGCAGATGAGGTGTTTATTCATAGGTCAAAATAGAAATTGGAAAACGGTTCAGCAGGGGAGCAACTACTAACTAAAGATTAAGAAGTATAAGGTTTGAATGAGCAAGCTTGCGTGGCTAAATAAGTGCTTCAAAAAAGTATTAGGTTTTTTAATTTATATTTTTGTTTTATTTTCATGTATGACTGCTTTTTTGAGTAGGTACTGTTGTGGGCAAAGTTTATTTTGTAAATTAAGATGTATGATATGGAGATTGGAGCCTAAGATCTTATTTATGTATTTCGTATCCTTAATCTATGTTAATGCTTGGATAAATATGCTTGATTCGGCTGGAGTTCGCTCTTTTTAATCTTTCACAACGGGATGTTCAAGAGGTATATAATATGATAAAATTGTCTGTTTTTTACTGTATTTCGATTATTTTAAAATATATATATATAAGCTTCTAGCTATAACTTTATTGTTTTAACAATTGAGTTTAGTCATGCATATTAGTTGTGCTTAAAATGATATAGTTTTCTATGCATCAATAAGCTGAAAATGTAAATTTTATTAAAATTTTAAAATTTTGCTTATATTATCTACCTGTTGTATCGCGCGGGTCTGTACAAGTTATTTATTAATTTTCAATATTTACTGCTGATGTGGTACACTTTTCTTTTCTTTTGAAGATTTTTTTTTTGATACTTTTTTCTATCGTGGTCCCTTCTGTTTACTCTTTCTCTATGCCCATCATATCCTTCATCTTACATTTCTCTCTCTCTGTCTCTCTCTCTCTCTCTCTCTCTCTCTCTTTCATAACTGCCCCTGCACGTCTGCCCATTTCCCTCTCAACCGCCCGCGGCGACCTCTCTCTCGTCTATAGTCTATAATCTATAATATGTAAATCTATAAAAATTTATTAATCCTCATGGCCTAATGCTGATGTAGCTCAATTCCCTTAATTTTGGGGTGTGGGTCTAACTAATTTTTATAATTATTTTTTAAAATTAATTAGATTCTTTTTTTTCTCTATTTTTTTTTTGGAAAGATGAACAGTCCTTTTCCATTGCCTTATGATGATGTGGTCTAGCCCTCTTAATTTTAGCGTATGGGTCCTACCAATTTTTATGATTATTTTTTAAAATTGACTACATTTCTTTTGTTTCTTTTTTTCCTTCATTTTTCTGAGAAGATGAATTTTTATTTCTTTAATTTGGGCGAGTAGGCTCCATTGAGAAGATGAATTATCGTCTCTTTAATTTAGGGATGTGGCCTCACCAAGAAGATGGACTATCATCTCTATCTCTTTATTTTTTTTCACTATATCTTTCTCTTTATATTTCTTTTTTTTTTTATGTTATCGTTCTATTTTTAGTTTTTTCGATTTTGTTCTCATGCATTTTCATTTTCTCTCTCTCAGCGGGGTCTTGAGCTTTCTATGCCTGCAATGCCTGCCATTGTGTATAGAGGACTTTTTTTCGAAAATAACCCTGTAAAATTTTGTATTTGCCAAACTAACCCTGTGAAATTTTTATTTGTGAAACTAACCCTCCTTTCGCCACGTGGGCGCCACATCAGAGATTCCTCAAAAAAACGGTGAATCGTTCACCGTTTTTGTAATTTTTGTTGTAAAAGCGGTGAATGGTTCACCGCCTTTAGAAGGCGGTGCAAAATTTCCCTTTCCGCCCTTTCCCCTTTCCACCCTCTCAAGTCCGCCGTTTCTGTGCCCTCGAGAAGACGGGAAACGATTCACCGTCTTATCAAGGACACTATATTATGGACTTGAAAAAAATTGCACAGAGTAGGGATTTGTACTAAAGACGGTGAACCATTCACCGCCTTATGAAGACGGTGAACCATTCACCGCCTTCACAACAAATATCAAAGACGGTGAACGATTCACCGTCTTTTTGAGGAATCCCTGACGTGGCGCCCACGTGGCGAGAGGAGGGTTAGTTTCACAAATAAAAATTTCACAAGGTTAGTTTGGCAAATACGAAATTTCATAGGGTTATTTTCGAAAAAAGTCCCTGTATAGACATGCATGTACGTTTATTTCTTTTTTTATTTAATTATTAAACCTAAAATGCATAATTATAGTGATTTGTTTTTTTAAAGAAAAGAAGAGTAGAGAAATATGACGAGTTTGGTTTGAAGTCGGAATCGACATCAGAATCAAAATAAGCTGAAATCGGAATTGGAATGATTCATTACCTAATTCTATTTAGTTCATCACCTAAATTAGAATCGGAATAAATCATTCCTGTTGTCGGTGTTCTGATAAATATAAAAAACGTAATCAGATTAATATATTAACTTTATCTTTATAATATATTAATTTAAATTCAAATTAAAAATTAAATATTAAAAATTTACATTAAAATTTTGAAATAATGTCAAAATTTTAAATCTATTTTTTTTAAAAAAAATTAAAGTTCGAAGTTGAGTGGATAATTCGAAATATAAAACAAAATTTCGATTTATTCAAATTCAAATTTAAAATTATAATTAAAATTTTAATTTGAAGCCATAAATTTAATTTAACTTTTAAATAAAATTTGAATAAAACTTTATATAAATTAAAATTTAATTTAAATTCAAATTCATAAAGATTCGAAATACTTGATTAAATTTTAATTTTTAATTCAAGTTTAAATTAAAATTTAAAATTTAAAATTTAATTTCTAAATTTAAACTCATATTTTAATTTAAAAAGTTGAAAAAATAAAATTAATCCAAATAAATATCCATTCCATCCGGATTCAACTTTCAATCTGGCCTCTTAGGTCGGATTGGAAAAATAAGTGATTGAGGGATTCCCATTCCACTCGAAAATCAGAACCTGTATACCAAACACCCACAAACGAATTCACCCATTCCGATTCCGATTCCAGGGTGAAAAGGTAGTGAACCAAATACGCCTATAGTTTGAGAAACATATTATAATAGCTTGAGTTTTTAGAAAAAGAGAAATATTTTGAAAACTCTTATATTGATTATAATATGTAATCTTATTCATTATAGAAAAGCTATATTATTTCATCAACAATATATAAAAGTAAGATTCTCTATCGATTTTTTAATTATTTTTTTCAAATTGATTAATTTTTTTCTTTTTTCTTTATTTTTCTTTCTGTTGACGGGAGATAGACCTACAATGTTGTCTATTACTAGAAGCGTTGTCGTTGTGCTATTTCTTCTATCCATGAACGCTGCTCGTGATTTGAATATGGACCAAATTTATACATCAAATAAAAATATTAATTCTTTTCTTACATTTATTTTCTGTTTACTTATAGATTACTTATTCTTTAGCTTTACAATAACATTTACTTATTATAAAGTTCATGTCACTACGCCTTATCAACTAAATACATTTTAAAAAGATATGTCTCTAAACTCTTCTCGTTTTTATAATATTGTAGGATATTATTTCAAATTTTAACTTCATCAATATTTATCCGCTGCAACGCTCGGACCACTTGTAAGGACTGAGATTTTTGCAGTGTAGCTAAACTCTCCGTTGACGATGTTTTTGTGTGTAATTTAATTACAAAAGCACTCGTCAAGTTTCGGGCGAAAACGAGTTAAAACGGAAATTCTGCGCGATTTCCAAGTTTCACTTAAAGTGAATAGTAACTCGATTTTCCGGAGAAGCCGCGGTGAGAAGTTGGCTTCTGNAAAAAAAAAAATGGCACGTTTTCCGCAACTCTGTTTTTAAAAGGCTTTTAAAATCGGCCCTGGGGTGTGACACCACTGTACTAGAATATTGATTAAAATGCATGCTAATTTAATTTTTTTAAAAAATAAGAAATTGAAATGAAATGTTTGATATTATATGCAGCAAGCAAAACTAAACTCACCCATCTACCAATTTATTTGGTTTTACCATAGCAGTGCATGTTCAAATATTTAATATTTAAATTGGTTATGGCAAATAAAAATTTTAGACCTCAAAATATTTCTACAAACGGCTAAATTCTCTTCCCATTTACTCTCTCAAATGTTTTTATCATTTACCATTACCCTTCACAATGGAAAATGTCAATGGATACAAATATTCAAAATTTTAATCAAATCTAACTTCGAACAGAGCGGTGCTTGATGCTACGTAAATATAGTTTCGGATATGGAAATCAAGAATGAAAATCCGAGAGGTTTGAATTCGGACATAGATTTTGATCATACCCAATCCCAATCCAATCGAAACCAAAATTTCTTGTGCATTATATATATAAATATTTGATATTATATTTAAATTTATATTTTAAAAATTCAGATTTACTAATTCTATATAGGGAAAATTTCAAAACCCTTCCGGTGGTTTCGCAATTTTTTATTTTAGTACTCTATGGTTTAAAGTGTATCAAGTTAGTAACCTGTGGTTTCACACTTTTTCACTTTTGTACCATGTAGTTTAAAACGTATCAAGTTAGTACTCTGTGATTTTATTTTTGTATCAAGTTAGTACAATGTGGTTTTATTTTTGTATTAAGTTAGTATCATGTGGTTTTATTTTTCTCTTAATAAAATATTAAATTACATGATACTAAAGTGAGAAAGTGTGAAACCATAGGGTACTAACTTGATACATTTTAAACCATAGGATTCTAAAGTGAGAAAGTGCGAAATCATAAGATACTAACTTATACATTTTAAACTATAAAATACTGAAGTGAGAAAGAGTGAAACCACAATTGGGTTTTTGAAGTTTTCCCAATTCACAGTTGATGGTCGAGGTGGCAGTTGGGAGGAGAATGGGTGATGGTGGGGCCCACTTTTGTTCTTGACTTTTCCAATTCATCTCTCTCCAAGGAGGGATTCTACACTGTCACACTTGCACCACGTCATCAATAACAAGTCAATCACATTCCTTCTTTTTAAACAAAAGTACAATAAAAATATTTTTTTACAATCATGATGGGACATATAGGATTAATTTAATTGGTTTGTTACGCCACGTCACTAATATACCCGTTGCATTCTAGAATTTTTCCTCTTCAAGAGTGTTTAGGGGTTGGGCTTAGAATATTTTTTTTATTTAAATCCAAACCAATTCTCCTCTCTCTCTCTCATTTTAAAAGTTTAAGTATGCTAATTTCTAATACATAATTTTTTATATAGTTGAGATTGCTTATATTAAATATGAGTTTTAATTTTATAATATTAGTTGTTTGAAAATAGGTTGTACACGAAAAAAAATTAGAGAAAGATTGATGACATTTAATGTAATTGCCTATATTAATAAATTTATAATTATGAGAATTACATAAAGCTTACTAATTTAATTTATAAAGATAAACGATGCATTAAAATTTCGAAGTCAAAGTATTGTTGACTAACTATCAAACTAATTGAAATGCTGGATAGTAAATACAAAATTTTGAAAGGTTAGATAGCCGATTCAAATTGATCCACAATTTAGGAAAATTATATACTTTTTTATTTTAATTTTAATATCAAACTTTAATGTTATATTTATTTATAGTATGATAAACAATCAATTTCACACTTAAATCTTTTAAAACATTCAAAATATTTTAAAAATTAGGTATTTTAAATTTTATTAGATAATTTAGTAGATTCTTTTTTCGAATGAAGTTACTATTTGAAGACNTAGAAGTAGATTAATATATAAATATGTATTAAATAAAAATAAATAAATATGTTATATATTTTATAAATTATTAAAAATAAGGAATCTAGAAGTAGGTTGGGTCGTCCAAAATTTTTAGATATGGCAAGCTACTTCTAGATTCTTTATTTTTAATAATTTATAAAATATATAACATATTTATTTGTTTTTATTTAATGCATATATATATATATATATATATATATATATATTAAATAAACCTAAACCTAAGTCTATTATAAAACCTATAGGTATGGATAACTGCAGGGATGAGGAATAAGGTGAAAAGTTATATGTTTTTTATGCATGATTTGTGCCACTTGGTAAGTGGCACAAATCTGTGCCACTTACTAAGTGGCACAAGTTGAGGGCGCACCGCGACTGCACTGCGGACGCACCGTTCCTGTCCCGGTAAAAACGTTAAAATTAAAACTATCTCGATAAAAAATTTATTTTAACGAGTCCCCCGATAAGCGTTTTTTTAGGATAAGAAGTGGAAGAAATGTTGATTAGTTTTAAATAAAACTTCATTTTTATTTTATGTGCTACTATATTATTATAAAATCTTCTTTTTATTATTCGTATATATATATACTCAGGTCGACCCCATGTTAGCTATCGTGGTTCCTAAACCACGATAGCTCAAAAGGTGGCAATCTAAGTTGGGAAACTAATAAAAATGGGCAATCTAATATGATAAGTTGGTTGGTGAGTGAATTGGGATTTCCCGGGTGTAGTAAGATTGGTGGGTAAATAGTTAGGTTTCCGATTTTTTAGTTACCGTGATTATCAAAACATAATAACTATCATAAAGTCGGATCAAGATATATATATATATATCAGGTCGATACCACGAACATTCAAAAAATGGCAATCTAAATGAGTAGCCTAGTAAAAATTAATAATCTAATATGATAAGTTGGTTGGTGGGTGAGTTGGGATTCCCCAGGTGTAGTAGGATTGGCGTATAGAGAATTAGATTACCGATTTTTAAATGTTTGTGGTTATTGAATGAAAATTTTCGTATCCTCGAGTTAATATATATATATATATATATATATATATATATTTTAACTGATATGATTATAGATGGGGGCATAGCGCGATCAGACTTGTAATTTTACATTCCAGATTATGTAAGGGCATAAAAAAAAACTTAAATTTGAGCCTTTTATGTTTAACTTATAGGCAGGTACGGCCACATTATAGGGAATACCGAGCCCGAACATATAACGACAAGAACCACGAAGACCAGCGCCTAGGCTCCATTGCATTAGCCATTGGCTCCGATCTCTCCATTCTTTTATCGCTATCTTTAACCCTAACTCTATCTCTCTTCTCTTTATCTTCATCTCTCTATCTGTCTACTCCTAGCTCTCCACTCCCAATCCCTTTTCTCAACCCTATCTCTATTCCCTATCTCTTCTTCTTCCCAAACCTCTTCTTGGAAACCCCCTCTTTATCTGATAAAGTAAAAGTAACTACTAAGACAAACGGTATGTTAGAGCATGAATATGAAGAGTCCTAATTATGACCTTACCTTTAATGTATTAGAGAATCCTGATTTGTCGTTTCACTGGTTTTTACTCTACGACTAACCAACCCGACGGTAAGCCCCAACAACCCGGTGGAGAGACCCGGAAGGCCAGGCCATCACGATCATTCACCCATTTGCCCACGGCCTGAGGAGGAAGAGGCGTAGTAGGCGCTGGGACGCCCAAAACCCGAGCGGAAAAAGGAGGCGAGGCTTCCGAACTCCGAGGCTGGGCGGACGACAGAAGAAGCGGGGTTTTTGGTTCCAGACAGCCTGAAGAGGAGGTTGGAGCCAGGAAGAAGACGAGAGAGAGGCGAGGCTCCTGTGGGTTCGAGGAAGCGGGGCGGTTCCGAGGCGGGCCCGGCGGGAGGTCGGACAAGTTCGAGCAGCCAGACGAGGTAGTTCGCGCGAAAAGGAGTGAACGACGCCGGTAATAAAGACGAGAATGATAACATTTCAATCTGTAAAAATGAAGGAAGGGGACGATCGATAATCTGATGAATTATGAAGTCCAGTAATGTCGGCCTCGGCAAGGGCAAGGGGGAGTCGGCGAGGAGGTGGAGAAGCCGGGAAGGCAGTGTGGAGTGGAGATTTGGGATTGGGATTGGGATCGGAATTTGGGCTGGTGCAGGAGAAGGAGGAGGAGACAGTGGGGAAAAGAGGAGGACAGGAGCAAGCTAGGGTCGGGACAGGGATTGGGATTGGGATTTGGGATTGGGATTTGGGATCTGGGGGGAGGAAGAGGAGACCAACGAACCCTCGCCTTACCTCCACGGCTTCCTAGTCTACTCGTGGGAAGAGCTGTTGCCGGAGAAGCTGAGGCGAGTTTACGACCATAGGGAGAGGAAGAAGAATTGGAGCGTTAGTAGTTTTTACGCAAAGTTAATAAAGAAATATTGAATTTTCTTCTTCGGTGGAGGACACTACTATTACGGAGCTCACATCAGATCTCAGAGTCTAATTTTCTCTTTCATTTCCTCTCTTTCCTTCTCTTTATCTTTTCCTAAGAAATAAAAATTATTAAATATTTTATATATTGTATAAATAAACAAAAATAAATTACGTGTATATATATATAATTTATTCGGGTTTGGATTCAGATAATATTTCGGATATCCATACCTATTGACATCCCTATTTCTTATTCCACTTTTCAATATATAAAAAATACATACTAAACACGGTGAACCATTCACCGTGTTTAAACACGGTGAATGGTTCACACGGTGAATGGCTCACCGTGTTCAACTTAATATACAAACTCGGTCTTGCCCGTGTGACGCTGACGTAGCGCCTGTGTGGCAGGCCCAGGGCCATTTTTGTAAATTAAATTTTGACAGGGCTATTTTTAAAATAAAAATTTACCAGGGGTCTAAATGCAAACGGTGTAACAAATCAATCAAATATTTTTTTTTAAAGATATATGTCCTATCATGATTATAAAAATATATTTTTATTATACTTTTGTTTGAAAAAAGAAATGTGATTGGTTTGTTATTGATGACGTGGTGTACGTGTGTCAGTGTAGAATTCTTTCCTTGCCACCCCCATCTTGAAAAATTCTAGAATGCACCGGGTGCATTGGTGACGTGGCGTTACAAACAAATCAAAATTTTCCTTTTAAAGATATATATATGTCTCATCACGATTGTAAAAATATATTTTTATGATATTTTTGTTTGAAAAAAGAAATATAATTAGCTTGTTATTAATGACGTGGTGCAAGTGTGACAGTGTAGAATTCCTCCCCCATCTTCTATCTCTCTCTCTCTCTCTCTCTTTCTCTCTCTCTCATAACTGCCTCTGCGCGTACGCCTCTCAGCCACCCGCGGTGACCTCTCTCTCATAACTGCCCCCCCCCTGCGCGTCCACCCCGCTCCACCCCAACCCCCCAAACCCGCGGCGATCAAAGATGGTGCGCTTCGTTTTAGGTTTTCATAGAAGAAGGCGAGGAATGCGGCAGCGGATCAATGGGCAGCGGCGGAGGTGATCACCACGGTGGCGAAGGTCACGACCATGGCGATGAAAGGGAAGCAGGGGCCTTCAGGAAGAAGGTCTGGAGCATGACGTAGAGCCCTACTACCGTCCTCCGAACGGAAACTAGAATAAAAAACCTTCCCTAATTCTCCTCCTCACCCCAGCAATTCCACAAAACGAGCGGAAGGGTACCGTTTCCTCACCTTTGATCCAATCTTACATTCCTAATTTTATTGCTGCGATGTAGACAAGTAGATTGTCGTTTGTTGCCATCCAGCTTGGAAGAAGCTAAGTAGGAATATGCAGGAAAAGCACAAGTTCAACATCCTAAGGTTACTGTTGATGAAAAAGTCTATCTACCACCACCTCCAACCAATCGTGATGCTCATGGACCATTTTGATACTTCCGTTTTCAATAAATTATGCCAGATTAATCATGTTCCGTGCTCTTTCAGAATTTTTTATACCTTGAACATCTTAATTTGATTGTATTTGGTATATCATGTTATTTCTTATTGCATATCTTTAAGAGTTTGCTGGAGAAGTTTGGTTTTGACAGAGCGCATTAAACTCCTGTCACGTAGGTTGTATTCTTTATGCTTTATTCATCTAATCATCTAATCAGTATAGTGTTATTCTCTTTTATATATATATATATATATATATATATATATATATATATATATATATATTAAGATCCCGCTACTAATCTCTTTATGAGTAACGATCGCCTTTGTAATATATAAAAAGTTAAGGTCCGCATATACTCTTATAGATAATACTGATCTGCTCCTCGTACTCATAAGTTGTTTTCGATGGTAGAGCTTCGGAATCGACGATCCATATCGTTAAATATTATTTAGAGCATTTAAAACTTCTAGAAATTAAATTTCATAATTTTTCAACATCATTTACCTTACGATCAAACGCTCACAAAATTGATAATTTTTAACGGCCGGTATGGAATACTTGATAGTTTAACAGTGTAAAAGAATTAGAATAGATTAAATTTTTGATATAAAATTCTATTCACTACCTAGATAAAGTTCAATAACTCCGATCTTAAATTGAAGGATCTGATCATCCATTTTTAGGACATCGTTCGATTTTGACCGTTCATTTTATACCCGTTTGATGGACTTTATTATGATTTCGAAAAATTATGAAATTTATTTTTTAGAAGCTTCAAATACTCTAGATCATATTTAACGGAGTGGATCGTCGATTCGGAAGCTCCGTCATCGAAAACAACTTATCAGTACGAAGGGCCCAATACTCATAAGAGTATAGTAGCCATACTCTCTCTCTCTCTCTCTCTCTCTCTCTCTCTCTCTCTCTCTCTATATATATATATATATATATAAACTCTGTTGGTTTTTGAACAATTCTAACTAACGACTTTCTTTCTCTTAATGAACTATTGTTTCTCTTAAATGTTTATTCCGGCTTACCTTCTAAGCTCTTTCTCAAACAATTTTAACCAGTTAATTTCTTCACCTTTCTCTCTTAGGATTCCTTCCTTAAGACTAATTTCTTATATTTCTCTTTTGCCTTTGTTCTTTCATGTTGTCTTTACCAGAATTGGTGTTGGTGCAATGTATCATGGCCTTCGACCTATTGTGGAATTCATGACATCCAACGTCTTCACGCAGGTACATAGCTTTGTTTTGTATATGTAGTTTAAAATGTGTAGTGCTAAATTTATTCAACTTATTAAACTCAATGGGTCACTATATAGGAGATAGAGCTTAGTATTTGATTGGTTGTAAATCAGTTGATTAAACATTGGCTCTTAGTCCTTTGAAAACTAAATATATGATGTAGCTATGTACATTAGTATTATTAGTTCTCCATTTATGAATAAATTATGTGAAAAAGATTTATACATCCTCCACTTATAATTAACATATATCTTACTTTTCTATCAAGAGGACTTATTATTGAGGATTAGACATCATATATCGGAAAAAAGTAGATAATTATAGTGGAGGATGTATAAATCTTTTTCACATAATTTATTCATAAATGGAGAACTAATAATACTAATGTACATAGCTACATCATATATTTAGTTTTCAAAGGACTAAGAGCCAATGTTTAATCAACTGATTTACAACCAATCNACTTATTATTGAGGATTAGACATCATATATCGGAAAAAAGTAGATAATTATAGTGAAAATAAGGAGAAAAGAACAAACAAAGAAGCACATGGTAATGGAGATTGCTTTGCACATGAACCTGAATAAAGCTTTCATCGAATTAGGTTGCAAGGGTTCACAAATAATTGTTATGAAATTAAGAATCATCCATAGTGAGGGGAAAAAAAAAAGTAAGAACAATGTAATCCAAAATGTTACAGTTGGTAATCTTTCATGGTAAAAAGTAAATTCATTGTGAGGCCGAATACTAAATGTAAAAAATTGATAGACAAAGATTGGTCATTACGAAGAGAAATAGATGTGATAGAAAGCAGTTTATAGAGAAACTAATAGCTTACAAATAGCTTACAAATAGTTGATTAAAAGCAAACCTTAACTAAGACAGAAACATAATACTGAAGATTCAAAAAATATAACTAAGACGGAAGCATAATATAGAAGATTTAAAAAATATATATAACTTCAAGAGAGATAAGCTACTTAGGTAGGATGTTTCATGCCATAAAACGCTAGCCGCTATGAGTTTACTTGAATGCAAATTTAAGCTTTATATTACTACATATAATTAGCTATGAATAAGATGTTAAGTATCTTTGAAGGAAAATTAGTAAATAAACTTTCAATTTGTCTTTTACAAATATCAGTTCACTTATGACATTTGTGATCCGAAAAGATGTAAAGGTAAAAAGGGTTTAGATATAACGTAATCTTGATTACTTTTGTTATCAGTAATATATCATTTTAGGAATCAATTTCCAAATAAACTAATATTAAGAGTTTTAATATATCAAAGCGATAATCATAAACCCTTAAATACTTTCGTTGCTTTTCATATTTTGCCCATATTTTGCTATTGTATTGATATAATTTTGGTGTGCAAAAGGCATTTTAAGACTAATTACTTTTAAACCTATGTTATTTACTACTCAGCTTTGCAGTTTTATGATTTATACATATACATTGATTTTTGTATGTTATATGCCTAATTTCGTAAGCTTTTGCTAAAAATATCTAACAGCTAGCTTACTTGACGAATGTGGTGCTGAACTCCAATTTGGTTCCTATGGTTCTCTACATAGGGTTTGATCTGAAGATAGATTGACAATTTATTGCTATTGTGAATGTTATTTTGTACAAAAAGGTGATAGAATACATTTCTTGGCATTTTTTTAATTCTATGTGAAGTATATTATTACTCATATATTTTAAAATTCAAAAATTTCGATCTATATATCATTTTTTTTTTGTGGTTAGAAGTGCAATGGTTATCTTTCTGCGTGAGTTATAATGACACTATTTTATAGTACACACACATACACATATATATGTAGCATTTACTTTGATTTTTTTTTTTTTTTTTTTTGAGAGACATTTACTTTGATTTTCATTCATCTATCATAAATACGTAAATAGGGAATGAATGTATGATCAATTTTTTACAAATTTTCTTTTTTTCTCCTCCTTTTGAGCATCATTAGTTCTATTGGAATTTTATTATCTATAATTTTCTTCTAACAATACCTACTTGCCGCATCGCGCAGGTTTCTAGTTTCTACACTAGTACAAGTTTATTAGTGCTTCGCTTACCTCTAAACCATTTTTTATGCTTGTATCCATAAATAATTGAATAAATAAATGCGTTTCTATAAGGCTATAGAACACTTAGGAACAGTCAAATGCTCAGACAATTTCAAATAGTCTCCTCACCAATCCAAACTACTTCCTAGACATAAATTGAAGAGTTCACCTCTATGCCTCTGTGGCCACTTTTCCCCTCCCTTTTGAATTTGATCCACAATCCCCATTTCCCCCTTTATTGGAATCCTCCTCCGTCGCCGCCGCCACTGCTACCTCCGCTGCTACCTCCACCGCCTCTCTATCGCTGGTTTCTAGGACGAAAACAGCGTTCCACTCCACCGCGGCGAAGGCGGAGAGCTATGTTGCACAGATACGGACGAGGATACGGATACGACACGATACAGATACGGTGACACAACAATTCCTAAAACTTTTAGGATACGATACGCGCGATATACTCGAATAAAATATTATTTTAATTATATTTAAATATATGTTGATTATATGTAATGGTATATTGAGAACAATCATAATATCTGGACTATTAAGGAATATATTCTAATATGCATTAAATTGTATAATTGTTCTACGTATTTTCATAAAAAAAGATAATCAATCATATAAAATAATAATTCAAAAAGTATCAAACCAACTATCATCCAATTTGATCAAATGATAACAATAGATATGTAGTCGTACAAACTAGATAATTCGCCATTCAATATATATGTTTGTTTTGTTAGTTCTATTATTAAAATAGTAATAAAAAAATATGCTAACAATTTAATAGAGAAGGGAAAAAAAAATCATATTTTCTATAGCTTTTGTTGCTTAATGCTAGGTTGACAAATTAGATGAAAGAGAGTAAATACTGTGTGAAGATAGAACGAGAGGGAGCGTCTTCTACCATTCAAGAGGAAAAAGATAGATGAAATGACAAATTGAACAAAGATTGGCGTTTTTCTCACTCTTTTCCTTCTTTCCAATAGGTTTGGACCTGAGCTTTTAAAAAAATTTTAAGTTTCGATCATTTTACACCAAAAAAGAACAAAAAAGAACATGCCCATGCCTCCCCCCCTTGTATCTCCCCGTATCACTCACGTATCCGAGTCGTATCCGATATTTTTTTATTTTTTAAAAATACTGGATACTTCATTTTCGTATCGGACATGTATCGGGCGCATATCGATATCCGATACGTATCCGATACGGGTACGGTATGAAATTTGAAGTATCTGTGCTTCATAGGTGGAGAGGGTCTTCACTGACATCAAAGCCGATCTGAAGAGCGATCGAGGTATCTTTTTTCCCATCACCGGTCCTTGTTGTTTGGGATCTTATCGGGGTTTCTTTGATAGCAAGGTTTAAGTGTCCGTCGGCACGGGCCGTATCCACCGTACCGTACCGTGCCAACAAGATACTGGCACGATACAGACCCCGTGCCGATGGCACAGCTCAAAACCCTCTATTCTTTAAATTAGTAAGTAGTTTCCTCAATGAAGTTCAAAAGATGTGATAAAAAGACATAATAAATAGTTAAAATATTTTGTTGCTAAAAAAATAAATATTTCATGCTATTATGTGTCGGCATATAAGAATTTTTTTGACTGGCATGCATCGGCATGGCTTGGCACGCACCTTCCCGTACCGTGCCGGCAAGTTTCCGGCACGACCTCGTGCCACAGCACTTAAATCTTTGTTTGATAGGATTATCGAGTTTTGTGTTTAATTTTGTGTAGATCGTGATGGACAAGCTCAGAGGAAGACAAGGAAGTCGACGGATGGAGAGATGGTTGTATCTGATGCATGTAACTAGTCGAAAGAGGAGGTTAGTGAATTTAAGCTCCATTTTCCATTAGTTGTTTGGTTCTGAGATTCATTATGCTTCAGTTTAATCATGCTGCGATGGAAAAAGTAATGTGTTATTCCTGATACATTTATCAATTAGTCGTTCAATTGATCCAATTATCCATAGCATGATTAATGTGAAGCATTGCTTGATAAGAAGCTTGCTAATTTAAGAACGAAATTGCTTCTTATGGCCTTGGTATGGATGGTATGGATAGTATGGCTTCTCTTTATTTGTAGTTGTGATAGAGATAGAGATGATGAGAGTTAATTGTGTGTCCGGATTCCTGTCAAACTAATGAGAGTTGATAGTGTAGTAAACTTGTCCATTTGCGACCAACATATCTGAGGAACATACAGAAAGGCTAAGACTACTAAAGATAGTTTTAAAAACAAGTACTTCTATTTGAGTGAGTTAATTTTAACACTTCGTCTCTTAGAAGAAGAGATGAAATAGGATCTAAGAAACTGTGACCTGCATCGCAAATAATATGAATTCATGAAAACATCAAGTTATTTTCTTGAAATAAGATGTCAAACTATGATGTAAGATGTGCCATCATTGATCGATCTAGTCTTCAAACGGCAATAAGTTTTCCCCCGCCTTTAACTGGCTGAATTGTCTATGAGATAGCTAATCGCATAAGCAGGAGCTTTGATATCTATTTCAACATTCTAATTGAAGTGGGCGTGAATCTCTTTTTTCAGTTTAGAAACAGTGCTTTCCTCAGAAATTGTTTTTTGTAACTTGTAGATGTTGATATCTATCCTCATTTCTATCTTTCTTTCCAAATGATATGAAATTCTTTTCTCATTCTTTTTGCCTCTTGCACTTTTAGGTTTCAAAATTGAAATCAATGGACGAGGGTGGCTCAAATTTTCAGAGAGAATTTACCTTTCCTCCAGCTTCTGTAATTAAACAGTTGGCTCTGGCCATTGAGTAAGTTTTTAATATTGTAAGTTGATATTATCTTATTTTTATCTATGTAACATATAGAAACCTCGATAGCGATTATCGAACTTTAATCAAATTGGTTAAAGTGTCGAGAGCTATGGTTGGGCGAGTCCCATTTAGCATTCCAACAATATTGGAAGGGCCAAAAAAGGGTTCCAAAAGAGTTAGAATGGTTTTGGCGTCGAGCGGCGCGAATTAGAGTCGAATCGAGCCCAAAATCGAAGTCTGGAGCAAGTGTACCGGTACATGGGCGTATCTGTACCGGTACAGGTACGCAGATCACAAGCAGTAGCTCTCAGGTTTGGAAATTGCCCAGAATGTACCGGTACAAATAAGTGTACCGGTACACTTGTTGAGAACCCGAGCAGAAATTGCTGTCGGGTTTGAGGGCTGTTCGTGATCGTGTTACCGGTGACACCAAAGTGTACCGGTACACTTTGGACCCGACACCAGCCCGAGGTTTGCTGCAAAATATAAAGATTGGGAGGGCTTTTTGGCAAATGTTACAACATGTTAATAGCCCTATACCCCTTTCCTTCACAGCCAACAACCAAACACCTCTCTCTCCCTCATTTCTCTCACTTTCTCTCTCTAGAAAGCTCTCCAAGAGGTGGAGTTGGAGGAGATTGGAAGGAGAAAGCTTGGGATTTGGAGGACTAAGAGGCTAGGGTTCTCTCCTACAAGGTGGACTTTGGAGAGCTTTGGGCCAAGGTGAGGTTTTGTGTAAGATTAGGCTTAGGGCTTGAGTTTTGATGCCCAAAACCTTTAGGTTTTGACCTTTTAGCTAGATTAGAAGCCTCTAATGGCTATAGAACACATGGAAACAAGATGTTACCATGTGCTCTCTTGGTAGAAACCCTAGGGTTGGGTTTTGTGCCCTAGAATGGAGTTGAGAGGTATAGAAAACAATTAAAATGAGTTTCTAAACTTAGAACAAGCTCTCTTTTGCTTGTACAAGAGATCAAAACCTAGGGTTTAGCAAAGAGCTTGGTCAGGGCACCAAATTTGGGGCTTTTGTCTCCGATCGTTTCTAAGAAAAATTGACCTTATAGAAACCTAATTGGGGGCCTTTCCGACGCAATAGTGCGCTCGGTTCGTCGAAACGAAGAGTCTACGAGAAGTTATCGAATAAAAAGCCTAATTTGGCTTCTTTATGTTATAGATCGCCGCAACCCGCGAAATAGAGCTACAAAAATTTCGAAAAATTCACTGTAGCATCCCTACAACTATTAGAGGAGGGTGGTGCATTCCAAGGACCTCGGAAATCCTTTTATGTCTAAAGTGTCATATTTGAGCATGTACATATACATTGAGCATATCGCATAGTAGGGTTACTCATGAGTTTTTATTGCATTTTGTTGGTTCAAATGCATGTAGAATGTCGCATGATAATTGAAAATTTATAAACCCTATGTATGCATGTTGAAGAACAAGAACCTAGTGGACTTAGAAAATAATTGTGACGTTGGACATGACCATAGTGAGTGGCATTGACGAGTCTTGAACACTTAGAAAACAAGTGTGGCATCAATGACAAAGAACAAGAACAAGTAGTGTACATGACACTAGTAGAGGTTAGGGAATGCAAGTAAATTGGGTTAGTGACATTATGACGTATACACCTTAGAGTTAAGGGTCATATGAACATGGTTCTCCTTGAAGTCAAGGAATGGATTGAACTTGGAATCCTTAATGTTAAGGATTGATTGTACTCACCTAATAGTCCTTGCTCGAGGGCGGTAGCTCCCCCTCGGGCGATGTGCTCTGGAGTTGTCATCACTGGGTCGTAGCGGTTATCTCCCCAGAGGGCGGTCCCGTCGGGTCGTAGCGGTTATCTCCCCGATAATAAGGATTTGGGTTGGTGAGTTTGTGAGGGCGAAACCTACGGGCTAGCCAAGCGATTGGGTAATGAAAAGTTAATTTTGCATTCATCATGAGCATTCTATCGAGCATAGTTTTACTTATCGTTCAGGCATATTAGCTGCATCTGTTAGTTGGTTATTATCTATTCTTTCTTCTATTATGCCTGATTAGACCTAGTGGGATAGTCGGCGTGGTTGGTTGCCGAATTCACTGGGAACTTTGTTGTAGTTCTCACCCCACTATTTCCACAGAGCCGGGACCGAGCGAGCCAGCAGACGATCGCGGTAAGGGCATCGCGCCCTAGGCAGAGACCGCCCGAGATGTTTTATTTTCATAGTTGCATATCCCTTATTATCATCTTTTGTATTTTGATGATGTTAGTATTGTGATCATGTTAAATGAATGATGTAGAAGACTTTATTTATGTTAAATGGAAAAGGATCATATTTTGGAGAACTTGTGATGTATAAAAGAAATGATGCAAAGTTGTATTAAAGTTGAATGCATGTATGTTATTTAAATTTAATCAAATACTTGTATAATGTTTAGTAGATTCTTTCACTATTGGCTGTTGCTTGCCCTCGTGCAAGCCATTATGTATGCTTCCGTTTTGTGCAAAATTCATACTCTATTTGTACAAGATGTTGAGCCTTGGGCGGACAGGGGAGACTCTGTTCGTTCGGCGTCTGTTTAACGCGCTCGAACCGGCCAAATAGGATTGGATTCGGGGCATGACAGATATAATGGTATCAGAGAGTAAAAGAGCCAAAAAGTGAAAGTATAGGATGGACCTAGAGACCTTTAGGATTGGAAAGGCCTTAAGGATCTAGGAAACGTGAGTGACGTGGAATAAATTATAGCGAAAGCGTTGATTGGGTTGTTGCTAATAAGTCTCTAATGTGGTTAGAGGCTAACTTAAAGTTGTTATTTGTTTTCTATTCCATGTGTTGTGATCGGCGGCCGACGACATGATGCTGGGAAATGAAAATAAATACACTTATTGCTTTCGCTGGATTGGGTAAGTTCGAGTATATTGGTTAGGGAACTAACGTAAATTGCTTCGTTGCAGGAAGCAATGGCACCTCGACCTCGTGGACGACCGCGAACAAGGTCGATGCCTGAGGAACCGAGAGCGGCTCCTATGCAACCCGGAGAAGGTGGCGACGGGGAGCTTCAGGAGCAGATGGCCGCGCTTATTGGCGTAGTGCGGCAGCAAGCGGAGTCCGTTCAGCGCCAAGGGGAGCAAATCTAAAGGCTCCAGGAGGCGTTGGAGCGGCAGCAGACGACGGCGGCTCAAGCAGGGGCCGAACACCCTGCGCCCCCTGTTGTGGTGTCGACAGTGGTCGAGGGAGCAACGACGGCGGCGCCAGTCGCGGCCGTACCAGTCATGGCGATACCGACCAGTTCGGGAACCTCAAACCCCGACAGTGTGGCTGATGGAGTGGAGCGGGAGCACGCGTTGGCAGCTCTCATTCAGTTTCAGAAGTTCAACCCACCTACCTTCGAAGGGGGGGTGGTGGAACCGGCGGTGGAGTCCTGGATCGACTCCATGGAGATGCTGTTCGAGGATCTAAACACCTTGGAGAGGGACAAGGTGTACTTAGCCACACATTGCCTCGGGAAGGCGGTAATGGTGTGGTGGAAGCAAGTGAGGCGGGATCGGTCTCCCGATCTTCTGCTTATGATGTGGGAGGAGTTCTAGAGGGCGGTGTTCGCCAACTACTTCCCCGACACGGTGAAGCGGAAGCTACAAGAAAAGTTTCGCAAGTTGAGGCAAGGAGACCGTTCTGTGGCGGACTACGAGCAGAAATTCTCCCACATCATCGACTGCGTCCCAGAGATTGTTCGTGACGATCGGGACCGGGCCGATCGGTTCTTGCGAGGACTTAGGCCGAGGATCTACAAGGCGGTGCAAGTTCTCAAGCTTATGACCTTTGCGGAGGTCTTTGAACGGGCTCTATGGGCGAAGCACGGCAGTGCCTACGCACGGGAGGAGCGCGAGGCTATGGCGGAGTCGCGAGACAAGGGAAAGAAGCGGGCGGCGGGTGGCATCGGGGGCCGGCCGAATGCAAAGAAACCCCCTCGATATCCCCAACAGCAGTTGAGGAGTGGCAGGCCGTTCCATTGTGCCATTTGCGGCTGTGATCATCGACCGCCGGCATGCCCGCAGCGCGAGGGAAAGTGCTTCAAGTGCGGCCAACCAGGGCACATGTCACGGGAGTGCCCGAGTTGGGGTTCATCGGCACCGACAGCGGCGTCAGTTCCGTCTACCCTGAGACAGCTTGTGGGGTTACCACCGGCTATGTCTGCTGGATGCTCTTCTGCATCGCGCCAGCCGGAGGCATCGAGGGCACCGAGTGGGCGGGTTTTTGCCACTCAGGTGGAGGAGCCGATTCCAGTCCCCGACGACGTCGTGGCAGGTGTTATCTTGATTAAAGACACTAGAGCTAGAGCATTGTTCGACACTGGTGCATCACGTTCATTTATAAGTGCATCATTCTCTAGGACTCAGACATAGAGATTACTCATGTTGAGGACGGTTGGACAGTGAGTACCTCGGAGCATTCGTTTCGAGTTTATGATGAGTGTTTGGATTGTCCGGTATAGATAGGTGATTGGATCATGCCGATCGACCTACTAGTGCTAAATGAGACGTGGGGCTTCGATGTAATCTTGGGGATCAACTGGCTCTCCAAGTATTACGCGGTAATCGATGGCGAAAGAAAGGTGATCACTTTTCGTGAACCTAATCAAGAAGAGTTGGTTTACCGGGCGTGCAATGGCGCGCGCTTTACGACGACCATATCGACGGTGAGGGCGAAGAAAATGATAAAGAGTGGTTGTAAGGTCTATTTGGCGACCATCGTAGACCCTCAGAAAGAGCACCCGGATTTGGGGAGTATTCGAGTTGTATGTGAGTATCCGGATGTGTTTCCGGCGGAGTTACCGGGATTGCCACCGGACCGGGAAGTCGATTTCGTCATTGATTTGATTCCCGGGGCGGCGCCAATCTCGAAGGCTCTATATAGAATGGCACCGGCGGAGCTAAAGGAGTTAAACGCACAGTTGCAAGACTTGCTCGACAAGGGCTTTGTGAGACCGAGCGTGTCACCTTGGGGAGCTCCGGTGCTATTCGTTAAAAAAAAAGATGGCACACTTTGACTCTACGTGGATTACCGCAAGTTGAACAAGGTCACAGTGAAGAATAAGTACCCATTACCTAGGATTGACGACCTATTCGATCAACTGCAAGGGTCGAGGATATATTCAAAGATAGATCTACAGTCGGGGTATCATCAATTGAAGATACGACCCAAGGATGTGCACAAGACGGCGTACCGTACGCGGTATGGCCATTATGAGTTCACGGTTATGCCATTCGGGCTTACAAATGCCCCGGCGGCCTCTATGGACTTAATGAATCAGTCTTCCGTCCGCTATTGGACCGGTGCGTCGTGGTCTTCATTGACGATGTAATGGTGTATTCTCGGACCAAGGAAGAACACGAGGAGTACTTGAGGACCGTATTGGAAATACTCCGAAAAGAGAAGCTTATTGCCAAGTTGAAGAAATGCGACTTTTGGCTATCGAAGGTTACTTTCCTTGGTCACGTGATCTCGGGTGATGGTATCTCGGTGGACCCGAAGAAAGTTGAGGCGATTAAAGATTGGCCTCGCCCGACGAGTGTATCGGAAGTCCGCAGTTTTCTTGGGCTAGCGGACTACTATCGACGGTTCGTGGAGGAGTTCGCTAAAATAACCACTCCACTAACGCGCCTTACACACAAGGGAGTGAAGTATGTTTGGAGCGACGATTGTGATTGGAGCTTCAAGGAGTTGAAGGAAAGGTTGATGTCGACCCCGGTGCTTGCTCTACCGACGCCGGGGGAGACCTTTGTGGTTTATAGTGATGCTTCCTACGTAGGACTCGGGTGTGTCTTGATGCAAAACGGGCGGGTTATAGCTTATGCTTCACGCCAATTGAAGACTTATGAGAAGAACTTCCCGGTTCACGATCTGGAGTTAGCGGCGGTTATTTTCGCGCTAAAATTATGGAGGCATTACCTATATGGGGAACATTGTGAGATCTACACAGATCACAAGAGCCTTAAATAGTTGTTCACCCAGAAGAAATTAAGTATGCGACAATGGCGATGGTTAGAGTTGTTGAAAGATTATGACGTCACTATACTTTACCTCCCGGAAAAAGCCAATGTTGTGGCCGATGCACTTAGTAGAAAATCGAAAAAAAACTTGGCTTCGGCAATTACACCCCAACCGTTGTTACAAAAGGAGATGCAACGGCTTGGATTGGAAGTAGTAGCGCCGGGAGTGCCGGCTACACTTGCCGTGTTGGTGGTACAACCGACCTTGTTGGAGAGGATCAATGTAAGGAAGTGAGTTCTCGAAACTCGAGGATTAGACTTCGACTAGAATCGACTATCCGTCGAGTGCGTAGGCTTCGGAAAGTCCGAAGGTGTTTATAATGCATAAAGTGCATTAAAGAAGGGTCCGCGGGAGCACCAGTGCAAAATCTGCACTGGAGCAGAATTTCTCTCGGGGACCGGTCCCTGGCAGGGAGGGACCGGTTCCATCAGGCTGGGCTGCGGGGGTCTCTGATGAGACCGGTCCCTGGTGGTGAGGGACCGGTTCCCGAACGTTGGCCCAGCGAAAATAGCCGAAATTTGGCTAAGTCCCGAAAACTCAGCTTTCGGGAACCGGTCTCTCGGACAAGGACCGGTCTCCCGGGGACCGGTCTCTCAAGCAAGAACCGGTTTCCGAACGCGAAATCCCCTCTGCTCGAAGTGGCAGCCTTCGGGGACCGGTCTCCCCGAGCTGGGACCGGTCCCTCACTGCGAAAATGCCCAGAGAGGGCTGGTTCTAAAGATGAAAAGTTGAGGGGGCTAATTGCAAAATAGCCCATATGAAGGCTTGGGGACCCCTCTTCCCTTTTCATTTGCTCTCTCTCCATCTCACACTCCTTCTCTCTCTCTCTAGAAAGAGAAGAAGGAGAAGAAGAAGGAGAAGAAAGAAAGGAAGGAAAAGAAGAAGAAGTGGAAGGAGAAGTCCAAGAAGAAGAAGAAGAAGGTCTTCTTCCCTCTCTCCTTCAAGCTAGGGCAAGCTTGGAGCTTGGCTTAGAGGTAAGCTCCAAACCCACTCATGGTAGATTTCTTAGGATTGGGTTTTATTGCTTAGAATTGGTTCAAATGGAACCTAGAGGAGATGAATAGGTGGTTCGGGCTCGCAATCGAAGCTCGCACCACGGATTTCTCCCTCGTTGCCATTCTAGGGCACGGATTTGGGATTTTGGTAAATCTAGGGTTTTGATCTATTTTAATAGGTCGTAAACCAAATTGCTAGGTCTCGGAACGCGTCGGCGAAGACGGTTTGCCGATCCGACGAGCGGGTGCGGAGTTATCGCCGAATCGGGTACTCGAGGGCTCGCTTTGCCCCGAGGAGTTAAAGCGGCGTGCAAAGACCGCAACGTCGAGTTTTCTACCATCGCGGCATCGCCAAGAGGTGGGTGGTGTCCATCCCGAAGCAATCGGGCTCCCTTCTATGTCTTAGTACATGTCGATTCTTGCATCTTGTATTATTGCATTATAGGATGATTGTGCATTGCCTTTCCTTATGCCTTCCTTGATGATATCGTAGCATGTATTAGATATTTGGTATAGTGGATCGATAAGGATTGGGTCGAGATTTGTGAATCCTATAGTGCAAAGAAGGTGATGGGCTCGATGATTGGTCTAATGTTAAACAAAGAACGAGTGGCATCTAGTCGATAGTAAACAAAGAACGAGTGGCATCTAGTCGATAGTAAACAAAGAACGAGTGGCATTTAGTTGATAATAAGCAAAAGAACAAACGACACATATGAGTCGTAGTGTAGGTGAAACCTATGGACTATATGATGATTGTAACCCTAGAGGATAGGGTATTCTCGAGACGAGGATTGGATCATGCTCACGGTCTGTTTCTAAATCTTGTGATGGAAGCCCCACACAAGTAGTGCGCTCCGGATGTTGGTCACGTGGGATCGCCTATTTTGGGTCCCAAGGGTTTGCCTATTCAGGCCCCGGCAGACGGTCTCGGTTCGTAGTGCGAGTTGACCCTCCCTACCTTCGAGATGGCTAGTGAGCAGTAGGCTCCTTCAGGGAAGCCGCGAGATTAATAAACAAGTAAATGGCATTGATGAACAGGTACATAGCTTTACCCTTGACATGACGACAGGTTAGTTGCTTACCGTTCTATTGAACATGCATTCATGTATCTATGATTGGGCATAGTAGTGTAGCTTCACTTTCCTGTCTTTACAGCTCTACTTATCTATCTATCTATCTATCTATCTATCTATCGATTATCTACTCGTGCCCGCTTGGACCTAGTGGGGAGATCGGCAGAGTCGGCGACCGAACCCACTGGGAACTAAGGAAGTTAGTTCTCACCCCCATTTTTACCACAGGTTTGAGTTCGGGTGTCCCCGGTGAGCGCAAGGATCGCGGTAAGGGCCCGGCGCTCTAGTCGCATTAGCTACCTCCCTTTTTGCATTAGCCGTCACCCTTTTGTATTTGAGAGTAGATGTTGTATAGGGTGAGGTTGAGTGATGGTATTTATATTTTGGGAAAAAAGTAAAAGATGTAATCAAATGTATTAAGTTAAATGAATGTAATAGATAGTCTCTCCTCTCTTTATGTACCTGTATATGTTTCTATACTTGTATTCTTGCTCTCGTCTTGTTGCACTGGTGGTGCTTCTTGATCGTGTATCTATGAATTAATTCCTGGGTAAATTCTTATACATGATCTGTTGGTTAGCCTTGGACGGACATGGGAGGTCCTGTCCGTTCGGCGTCTGTTCGACGTGCCCAGGGCCGGACCAAATTGGTAGCGGTCTCGGGGCGTGACAATCAAGGAGTTGCAAGCTTCCGACGAGTATCTCCAAAAGATGCGCGGTGAAGTTGAGAGCGGTAGTGCCGATGACTTTGGCATTGGGACCGATGGCACACTTCGATTTCGAAATCGTTGGTGTGTACCTAAGAACAAGGACATCCGCAAAGCAATTATGTAAGAGGCGCATCAATCCCCTTATAGTATCCACCCGGACGACACCAAGATGTATCAAGATTTGAAGTTGCACTATTGGTGGCCGGGCATGAAGAAAGACATTGGGGAGTTTGTTGCGCAATGCCTTACTTGCCAACAAGTAAAAGCGGAGCGGCGTTTTTCGGCGAAAAAATTACAAAGCTTACCTATACCCGTTTGGAAATAGGAGAATATCGCTATGGACTTTGTGACCGGATTGCCACGATCTCAAGGTGGGCACGATGCAATTTGGGTTATAGTGGACCGGTTGACGAAGTCGGCGCATTTCCTACCGATTCATATTACATGGTCGGGGGACAAGTTGGCTCAAGTATATATCGACAAAGTTGTGAGACTTTATGGGGTGCCCGTGTCTATCGTGTCGGATCGGGACCCGAGGTTCACATCTCACTTTTGGAGGAGCCTACATGAGGCTTTGGGCACATGGCTCGACTTTAGCGCGGCATTTCATCCTCAAAGTGATGGTCAATCGGAAAGGACGATACAAATACTTGAGGATATGCTTCGGGCGTGTGTTCTTGATTATAAGGGCAATTGGCATGATCATCTACTGATGGCGGAATTTGCGTATAATAACAGTTATCAAGAAACTATCGCGATGGCGCCATTCGAGGCCCTATATCGAAGGAAGTGTCGCTCTCCAATTCATTGGAGCGAGGTGGGCGAGAGAGTGGCTCTTGGCCCCGATGTAGTGCGGGAGGCGGAGGAGAAAGTTCGCCTCGCCTGCCAACGACTTGCTATGGCGCAATCACGGCAAAAGAGCTATGCCGACAAACGGAGGAAAGGTGTCGCCAATGCGAGGAGTTAAACGGTTTGGAGTCCGGGGAAAACTAAGTCCCCGATACCTTGGACCGTTCGAGATACTGGAACGGGTCGGCGCGGTGGCATACAGGATAGCATTACCACCGAGACTTGCAGGAGTGCACGATGTGTTTCACGTGTCGAATCTCCGCAAGTATGTGCACGATCCCGAGCATATTCTCTCATTCGAACCGTCCGAGATCCAAGAGGATATTGCTTACGAGGAGTTCCCGGCGTACATCATCGATCGAGAAGTAAGAAAACTGCGGAACCGTGAGATTCCGTATGTTAAAGTCCGTTGGAGCAACCACGACGATCGGGAAGCCACTTGGGAGCTCGAGAGCACGATGCGGGAACATTCTCCCCATCTCTTCGAGAATCTGGATTGAGGTATGAATCTAGATTTCAATTAAGTAGTTTCGCGGACGAAACTAATTTTAAGGGTGGAGAATGTAACGTATCGAAACCTCGATAGCGATTATCGAACTTTAATCAAATTGGTTAAAGTGTCGAGAGCTATGGTTAGGCGAGTCCTATTTAGCATTCCAACAATATTGGAAGGGCTAAAAATGGGTTCCAAAAGAGTTAGAATGGTTTTGGTGTCGAGCGGCGCGAGTTAGAGTCGAATCGAGCCAAAAATCGAAGTCTGGAGCAAGTGTACCGGTATAGGGGCGTATCTGTACCGGTACAGATACGCAGATCGCAAGCAGTAGCTCTCGGGTTTGGAAATTGCCCAGAATGTACCGGTACAAATAAGTGTACCGGTACACTTGTCGATAACCCGAGCAAAAATTATTCTCGGGTTTGGGGGCTGTTCGTGATCGTGTTACCGGTGACACCAAAGTGTACCGGTATACTTTGTACCCGACAGCAGCCCGAGGTCTGCTGCAAAATATAAAGATTGGGAGGGCTCTTTGGCAAATGTTACAACATGTTAATAACCCAATACCCCTTCCCTTCACAGCCAACAACCAAACACCTCTCTCTCCCTCATTTCTCTCATTTTCTCTCTCTAGAAAGCTCTCCAAGAGGTGGAGTTAGAGGAGATTGGAAGGAGAAAGCTTGGGATTTGGAGGACTAAGAGGCTAGGGTTCTCTCCTACAAGATGGACTTTGGAGAGCTTTGGGCCAAGGTGAGGTTTTGTGTAAGATTAGGCTTAGGGCTTGAGTTTTGATGCCCTAAACCTTTGGGTTTTGACCTTTTAGCTAGATTAGAAACCTCTAATAGCTATAGAACACATGGAAACAAGATGTTACCACGTGTTCTCATGGTAGAAACCCTAGTGTTGGGTTTTGTGCCCTAGAATGGAGTTGAGAGGTATAGAAAACAATTAAAATGAGTTTCTAAACTTAGAACAAGCTCTCTTTTGCTTGTACAAGAGATCAAAACCTAGGGTTTAGCAAAGAGCTTGGTGAGGGTACCAAATTTGGGAATTTTGTCTCCGATCGTTTCTAAGGCAAATTGACTTTATAGAAACCTAATTGGGGGCATTTCCGACGCAATAGTGCGCTCGGTTCGTCGAAACGAAGAGTCTACGAGAAGTTATCGAATAAAAAGCCTAATTTGGCTTCGTTATGGTACAGATCGCCGCAGCCCGCGAAATAGAGCTACAAAAATTCTGGGAAATTCACCGTAGCATCCCCACAACTGTTAGAGGTGGGTGGTGCATTCCAAGGACCTCGGAAATCCTTTTATGTCTAAAGTGTCATATTTGAGCATGTACATATACATTGAGCATATCGCATAGTAGGGTTACTCATGAGTTTTTATTGCATTTTGTTGGTTCAAATGCATGTGGAATGTCGTATGATAATTGAAAATTTATAAACCCTATGTATGCATGTTGAAGAACAAGAACCTAGTGGACTTGTAACGTTGGACATGACCATAGTGAGTGGCATTGACAAGTCTTGAACACATAGAAAATAAGTGTGGCATCAATGACAAAGAACAAGAACAAGTACTGTACATGACGCTAGTAGAGGTTAGAGAATGCAAGTAAATTGGGTTAGTGACATTATGACATATACACCTTAGAGTTAAGGGTCATATGAATATGGTTCTCCATGAAGTCAAGGAATGGATTGAACTTGGAATCCTTAAAGTTAAGGATTGATCGTACTCACCTAATAGTTCTTGCTCGAGGGCGGTAGCTCCCCCTCGGGCGATGTGCTCCGGAGTTGTCATTACTGGGTCGTAGTGGTTATCTCCCCAGAGGGCGGTCCCGTCGGGTCGTAGCGGTTATCTCTCCGACAATAGGGATTTGAGTTGGTGAGTTTGTGAGGGCGAAACCTACGGGCTAGCCATGAGATTGGGTAATGAAAAGTTAATCTTGCATTCATCATGAGCATTCTATCGAGCATAGTTTTACTTATCGTTCAGGCATATTAGCTGCATCTGTTAGTTGGTTATTATCTATTCTTTCTTCTATTATGCCTGATTAGACCTAGTGGGATAGTTGGCGTGATTGGTTGCCGAACTCACTAGGAACTTTGTTGTAGTTCTCACCCCACTATTTCCACAGAGCCGGGACCGAGCGAGCCGGCAGACGATCGCGGTAGGGGCATTGCGCTCTAGGTAGAGACCGCCCGAGATGTTTTATTTTCATAGTTGCATACCCCTTATTATCATCTTTTGTATTTTGATGATGTTAGTATTGTGATCATGTTAAAGGAATGATGTAGAAGGCTTTATTTATGTTAAATGGAAAAGGATCATATTTTGGAGAACTTGTGATGTATAAAAGAAATGATGCAAAGTTGTATTAAAGTTGAATGCATGTATGTGATTTAAATTTAATCAAATACTTGTATGATGTTTAGTAGATTCTTTCACTATTGGCTGTTGCTTGCCCTCGTGTAAGCCATTATGTATGCTTCCGTTTTGTGCAAAATTCATACTCTATTTGTATATGATGTTGAGCCTTGAGCGGATAGGGGACACTCTGTCCGTTCGGCGTCTGTTTGACGCGCTTGGACCGGCCAAATAGGATCGGGTTCGGGGCGTGACAATCTATCATGCAATCTGCACACCTTTTAACGTAATAGCCATATTCCTTTCTACTCGTCTTTGACTTCATAGTGTCATGAAGTTCATTCCTGCAGGTTATTCTTCACTAGCTTTTGACAACAAAACAATAAATTAAAGCTCCCTAATTCTGTTATCCTGTTTCTGGGACAATTAGTAAATGTTGAGTAGAGCACCTCTAGAAGCTGTTGCGGCTTTTAATGTGGGTTAACAAAATCATGAGGCTTTCACTTCTAGGAGAGGCAAGAGCATGGATAACTATTATGGACGCACGATTGTGTAAATGTATAGGTTCATCAAAATTCCAATCTATTAGGCATGATATCTTTTTTCTATGAAGTCGTCAGGTGACCATTGGGCCCGAACTACTTTCAATACTGTCTTTGCATCTCATTCATATGTTTAAGAAGACATCCTTAACTGATTTGCATCTGATTCTTATGTTTCTCATCTGTTACCTCTGGAAATATAGGTGAAATTTGTCATGGCTGTCATTAGAGTTTGTGAAATCTGTCACTTCATTAATTATTTCTTGTTTTTGCGTTTCGTAATTTTTTTAATAGAACTGGAAAAATTGCAAGACTATGAATGATCTTTGTCAGATGTTTTGGTGATTCTTCATCTGTTAAAGAGAAGAGTAGTTTGAACTTATCCCTTGTTAAATCACTAGTTCTTCGTGAGAAAAAAGGTAAATCAAGCTCTGGGTTCTACGGGGATGAGGAAGTCCATTCTTTGGCATGCTCTTTATTTAACACAGGTATGCTAACAGCAACCAGTGATTTTAACTTACATTTTTCTGCTGTGTCACATCTTTTGCTTCCATTTTAATACTTTCAAGCTCTTCGCAGGGGACCACTTTCTTGAAAGCAAAGATGAAAGTAACCCGCCTGCACTTGCTTAAACTTCTTTATGAAAGGATCTGCATGTTGTACCTCCAGAAAGTTTTTTTTTTTTTTTTTTTTCAAATCTCTTTGATTATTGGTGGCATGAATTCCCTACAAAAGATGGCCTCCTTCTGGCACTTACTAGTCCTTGACGTAAGTTCATGGCTTCATAAAGTCTTTGCCTCATTAGAAAAAATAATTTATTTGTTACCGGCAAGATTTTGTGAGTATGTTCAGCGACTTCATGTTGGAAGTGCACCACTAACTAAACTCTGCTAGACAATATCTATCAATTGATTGTGCTGATGATGATGATCAGCATCATTATTGTTGTCCTAACCTTTTTGGTACAACAGAGGTGAACAAGGTAACATTTTCCAGCCATCCACTAGACATCAACCTCTAGAAATTGATGTGTAATGGTATGATTTTTTATCTTGAGGAGTTATTATTAGGTATCCTTTTTGTACCTGCAGTGGAGGAAATTATGGTCTAAGTAGCAATCAATACCTCGAATGCCACTAGATGCTGGACCTGATTTGAATTCCTATCTCTTGCATCAGCAATTCCATGTAATAAATTGCTGTGTTGCGAGGAAGCAGATAAAAAAAGCTGCTAAAGAGTTACGGTATTCTGTTCTCAAGCAAGCAAGTCTTGAGAATTCAGATTCAGTCGAGTCTCCTTCAAAACTATTATACGCTAGAAGTAGCAGGGGAAATTACATCCTTCGACTCGGTGCAGATCATCAATCTGAAAAAAAAATCTTGCAATGTTAGAAACTGGTGAACCCATATACGCCTAGTTACACAAGTATATTGTTGATTTTTTTTCGGTCACTTCCCTCAAGCTTCATTTGGTATCGTTGTCGTTTTTAGAGTTTTTTTAATGCAAATTCTATGTGATTGAATGCACTTGTGGATGAACTTCTCTATTATCCTAGTTGTTGGTAAGTTTGATATAAAACCAGGCCTGATGCTATATGGGATCTTCCCCAAAAACCAAAATGAGTTACTACAAAGTTAGATTTATGAACCCCAATGAAGAAGAAAACCATGAAGAAGAGAAAGAATACTATTCTTCTTATTTCTTCAATGATGAATTACAAAGATATATATATTCATAAATGTTTCTATAATGAGATATTTAATAAGGAAAGATCTCTAAAGAAAGATGCCTAAAACTATGCTAGCTAAATAGGAATATAATATATACAATTTTGACTTTCCATAACACTCGACTTTCCATAACACTCCCTCTCAAGTTGGAGCAAGATATTAATCATGCCCAACTTGTTACAAATATAGTCAACCCGAGCCCCATTCAAATTTTGTAAAAATATCCTCCAACTGGTCTCCAGTCTTGATATACCCTGTTGAAATGATCTTCTATTGTATCTTTTCACGAATTAAATGACAATCAATCTCAATATGTTTAGTTCACTCATGAAATACAAGATTAGAGGCAATATGGAGAGCAGCTTGATTATCACACCATAATTTAATAGGTTGTGGATTCTTAAGACCAACCTCATCCAATAATTATTGTATCCATATTACTTCATACACAGATTGTGCTATTGCTCTATATTCCGATTCAGCACTAGAACGGAAGACAACACTCTGCTTCTTACTTCTCCACGACACCAAGTTACCTCCAACAAAAACACAATAACCTGCAGTCGATCTCCTATCAACCTTTGAACCCGCCCAATCTGCATCTGAAAAGCATTCAATATTTGAATGTCCATGGTTCTTGTACAAGATACCACGTCTTGGAGCTTCCTTCAGATAGCACAGAATTTGTCCCAAAGCTTCCCAATCAGTAATAGTCGGAGAAGACATAAACTGACTTAACACACTGACGGAGTATGAATCTGGCTGAGTCACTGTAAGATAGTTCAATTTGCCAACTAATCTTCTATACCTCTCTGGATCTTCAAACAATTCATCATCATTATCTATAAGTTGGAGATTAGGAGCCATTGGTGCACTGCAAGGTTTAGCTCCCAATTTTCCTGTTTCTGCTAGTAAGTCAAGCACATATTTCCTTTGAGATAAGAAGATGCCTTTTTTGCATCTTGTAACTTCAATACCCAAAAAGTACTTCAACACTCCCAAGTCCTTTGTCTGAAATTGGGTTTGAAGAAACAACTTGAGAGATGAGATTCCTGCAGTGTCATTCCCAGTGATGACAATATTATCCACATACACTACTAATAGAATTAGACCAGTCTCAGATTGCCCATAAAACACAGAATGATCACACTTACTTTTCTTTATGCCAAACTCCTGGACTACTTCACTGAATCTGCCAAACCAAGCTCGAGGACTTTGCTTCAAGCTATATAAAGACTTCCGAAGTCTACAAACTCGACCCAACTCCCCCTGAGCAACAAAACTAGGTGGTTGCTCCATATATACCTCTTCTTGAAGATCACTGTGGAGAAAAGCATTTTTAATGTCCAGCTGTTGTAAAACCCAATGAGATGTGGCCGCCAACTAGATAAATAAGCGAATAGAAGCAAGTTTAGCCACAGGAGAAAAAGTGACGGAATAATCAACCCCATAAGTCTGAGCATAGCCTTTGGCAATAAGGCGGGCTTTTAGGTGAGCTACAAAACCATGTGGATTCATTTTCACAGTGAATACCCATTTGCAACCAATAGTTCTCTTATTGGCAGGTAAGGGTACCAGTTCCAAAGTACCATTGGCGTCTAAAGCCATAATTTCCTCTTCCAATGTAGCACGCCAGCCAGGGTGAGACAAAGCTTCCACAACAGATTTGGGAACAGAAATTGACTCCAGAGAGGAAATGAAACAACGAGAAGAGGATGACAAACGATTATAAGAAACAAAGGATGAAATAGGGTAGGTACACTTACGTTTGCCTTTGCGAAGAGCAATCGGAATATCAGAGTCAGAGGCAAGGTCGGTGATAGTAGTGACCGGATCTTCCGACGAAGAAGCTTGTGGAGGATCTGAGTCAGGAGTCGCCAATCTCCTAGAATAGACATGAACAATAGGGGGTCGAGCAGTTGCCGATGGAGCAGGAATATCAGTTGCAGGACTGAACACTTGTCTGACAGTATAAACAAGGAGATCATCTTCCTCCCCATCACTTTCATAAGTAGATGAGAGAGGAAAGAATGGAGTAGATTCAAAAAATGTAACATCGGTAGACACAATATATCGATCGAGAGTAGGAGAGAAGCACCGATACCCCTTTTGCAGACGAGAGTACCCAAGGAAGACATACTTAAAAGACTTTGGATCCAATTTAGTTATCTGTGGACGAACATCTCGCACAAAACACGTACTACCAAAGAGACGAGGTTCAATAGGAAATAAAGATTTAGATGGAAACAAAACAGTATAAGGAATATCACCATTCAAGACAGACGAAGGCATGCGATTAATCAAAAAATAAGCCGTGGAAACTGCATCAGCCCAAAATTATTTAGGAACTTTCATTTGAAAAAGAAGGGCACGAGCTACCTCAAGAAGATGCCGATTTTTCTTTCAGCAACCCCATTTTTGGATGGAGTGTCAACACATGAGGATTGATGAGGGATGCCATTCTGCGTCATATAACTGTGAAAATTTTCTGAAAAGTATTCTTTGGCATTGTCACTTCGCAATATACGCACAAAAACATTAAATTGTTTTTTGATTTCAGTACAAAAAGCACAAAAAATTAAGAATAGTTCTGAACGATTTTTCATTAAATATAACCAAGTAACAGAGAATAATCATCAACAAAGGTAATGAAATACTTAAATCCTGATTTGGAAATAATAGGACACGGACCCCAAACATCAGAATGAACTAACTCAAAAGGGGATGATGCCCGTTTATTGACTCTAGACACAAAAGATAAACAATGATGCTTAGCAAACTGACATGACTCATACTCTAGACTGCACAAAGACTGAAACTGTGGAAATAATTTCTTCAAGGTGGATAACGAAGGATGTCCCAACCGACAATGAACTTCAAAAGGAGTTAAATTACTGGAGCGAGCAAGAGACCTCGGCACCTGGTTGTCAAGGATATAGAGACCTCCAGACTCATGTCCTTTACCAATAATCTGCTTTGTCATAAGATCCTGAAACAAACAATGGTCAGAAAAAAATAAGACAACAATTTAAATCTCGGGTGAGTTTACTGATAGATAGTAAATTGAAAGAAAACTCGAGTAAACATAAAACAGATGACAAAGAAATTGATGATGTTGGGTTTGCAATGCCAGAACCTATGACACAAGACGTAACATACCGAAACTCGGTAGAGAATATCGAACTTTAGTAAAATTGACTAAAGTGTACGAAAGGAATAGTTGGACAAAGTCCATTTAACATTCCAATAATGTTGGAAGGGTTAAAGTTGAGTTCCAAGGGAGTTGGAAAGGTTTTAGCATTGTTCGGCGCGAATTGGAGTCGAAACAATGTGAGATTGAGGTTCGGGAGCATTCGGGTGTTTCGGTGCGCGTAGGGCCCGAAAACGGAGCTCGAAAAGCTATGATTAGACCTTTGCCGAAATTCGGCAAAGTGTGGATGAAAAGATGGTTTGAACGCGCTCGAAAACATGTTTTGGGAGTCTCGGTTCGATTTGAATGAATCGGAGGCCTAACGAGCGAAAACGAGCGAAAACGGAGAAGAAAGATGAAAATGCTGAAAATTTGGCTAAGTCTGGAAAAGTGTACCAGTACAGATACGAAAGTGTACTGGTACACTTCTGAAAAATCTGAACAGCAGCTCTCGGGTTGGCTGTTTCGCGATCGTATTACCGGTGACAGCCCAAACGTGTACCGGTACACTTTGGTCTGGCAGCAACATTGAAGTCTGCTGCAATTATGGACATTTGGGGGGTTTTGTTGCTATTGTAGCAACTCATAAAATACCCCAAACATCCTCTCCTTCACAGCAACCACCCAAACACCTCCCTCTTTTCTTCTCCCTCTCTCTCTCTAGAAACTCTCTACCAAGGTGGAGAAGAGGTGGATTTAGAGGAGATCAAGTGGAGATTGGAGCTTTTGAAGGGTTTGAAGGCTCTCCTACATGGTGGACTTGGAGGAGCTTGGGCTAAGGTGAGCTCCCATGCAAGAATACATCTAGGGTTTGGATTTCTACCCTATGATTTAGAGTTTTGAACTTCTTGCAAGCTTTAGAAACATAGTAGGAGCTTGAACACCATGAAATCCATGGTTTTTCAAGGTGCTCTCATGGTGAACCTCTAGGGTTCATGTTTGATGCCCTAGGGATGGTTCAAATGAGTTAAAAATGGCATTAGAAAGCTTCTTGGATGATTCTAAACTTGTTTTAGCTTAGCTACAAGATCAAACCAAGAAACCCTACTATATGTTATGGTTAGGGCTCCAAATTGGGGTTTTTGCCGTAGATGGGTTTAAAAATAAATTAACCTCTTGAAAACCTAATTAGGGATATAATGAACGCGTTGGAACGCTCGGTTCGACAATCCGACGAGTGTACGCGAAGTTATTGACGAAACGGTCGGTTTTAGTACAGAGAGCCGCAGCCCGCGGAATAGATGTCTAAAAATTACGAGATCGGATCCGGGGCATCGTGGAGTCGAGGAATAAACTCCAGAATTTTCGGATCGCGATTTGGTGGCCGTTCGGGTGTTCGCGCGAGAGTTCGGGCCGAATCTGGTCACGTGTGTCGCGGGAGGCCGATTGCAAGTGACTACAAGCAATCGAAAAGTAATTTGAGGTGGGTTGTGCTAATCGAAGCGACTAGGTCGCCTTTATGTCTAAGTGTAAAGTTTATTATTGATGCATATAATAATAGCTAGTGGTAGAATACATGAATGTATGAATGATGCTAGCTAGAAGTATAAGTATCACGCCCCGAGTCCAGAGCGGAAGCCCACGGGGATGTCAACAGACTCGCCGAACGGACAGAGTTTCCTCTGTCCGAACGAAGCGGCAACACAAAAGAACAGGCAAGGAAATCCAAGGGGTCAAACGAAAATGTTTCCACATTACAAGAACCAAAATAAGGTATGTAATAAACAAATGATATGTATCAGAGCACTATCTACAAACTAAATGGCTAAACATCAAATACTTCATCAAATAAAACTCAACCCTCAAAAGAAGAGTACATGTACAAGCT
Source organism: Ananas comosus (assembly GCF_001540865.1). Classification (NCBI taxonomy): domain Eukaryota; kingdom Viridiplantae; phylum Streptophyta; class Magnoliopsida; order Poales; family Bromeliaceae; genus Ananas; species Ananas comosus. The sequence goes on from NC_033627.1 coordinate 9,142,087, forward strand.
CTGACCTTTGCTAGAACAAGCAGGTAATGCATAGTAACACTCTTTCTGGTGGTCCTCTAATGTATAGACAAGCTGGTAAGAGATGCTACCTACAACGCGATTTCCCCCTTACCACGATCAACTGTTGGTAAACGTACTCCTGAAAAGTAAACCACAAAAGGGCGTGAGAACTACTGAACAGTAGTTCCTAGTGGGTACGGTTGATGATAACCACGACGTTCCCACTAGGTCTACTGGAAGCCAGATTAATCAATGAACAGTAAAATATGTGGTAAATAAGTAGCTGAATGCAAGTACACAGGGAAATTAGCTGAACAGGTAAATGAATGACCGAAAGTAACAATCAAGATAATTGGCTCTAGGCAGTATAATTGAATGTCAAGTACAGTAAAAGACTAACTGGTTATGACCTGCATAGACAAATGTAAAGTAATAGTAAATGAATAACTGGATGTAATATAAACAACTCACTATACCTGTCTCTATACCTGTTTCTATACTTGCGGTACTATCATGATCGTGTATATGTAGCGAGAGGAAAGGAAAGAAACTGAGTAGTGTATGCAACAATGTAACTATTACTAGACAAATGCTGTAATAGTACCCAATCACAACGACCGACTTGTACGTCCGGTCAAGCCTGCGCCTGCCTAGTGCCGGAATCGCACTCCCGCAGGTGCACCGTTGACACTTAGGCTCTGCCCCCAGCCCGAACACCACTCCCGCAGGTGGGTCGTCTTCCAAGGGCACACACATCTCTGATATAACTTGCCAGCATCCGGAGCGGCACTTGAAGGGGAGCGACCCCTACCGAGTCTAATAGTACGTATCTCTATCCAACTCAGTATGGCTCTGCAGGCTATGGTCTACGTGATGGTCAAAAGATTACAAGCAGCTAATCTGATACCCTCGGCACAATCAAAGAATATCAAATAATGCATATATCACAGTAGCATGATCATATACTTCTCACTATCCAAAATCTGTCCATTATCGCTACGCTAATCGAGGTATCTACCAAATACATCATAAAATGCATATGCTCTCGCTATGACCAAAACATCAGCATACTACCGCCGCGTTACCCACGTCCTCTATCACATAATAAATGGTATGCACAATACAAATGAGTAAGAGATGACTCACCAAGATGCATAAAGTGTCGTCTGGCTTCCCACGACTTACTAAGAATATCTAAATGATATGCTGCTAACAACCACTATTTCACGACTATTCTATAGAGAATTCACACAGAATAACCTTAAGTTGTAGCAATATGCGATTGAATGGAAATCCTTACTCACTATGCAATGATTCATCCCTCGCGATAGATACGAATATAAATAAGTATGACATGGCTACTTGAAACAATGCATAAATCATTCTTCACAATAACACGCACTAGAAAGCCATTCTTCCACTCAATTTTATACTAACACAACCCTTATCAATATTGAAGTCCATTTATATATATGCATATGCGAGGAAAATAGACATAGAAGGAATTTTGTCATTTTCGACGACTCGGAACCCACCTCGAAGCACGAAACCGGCCATGGTAAGAAAATCCACCTTTCACACGCCTTTTCCGTGGCTCACGTTTGCAAGGGATCTCGAAATCCTGTCGAAACCTTTCAAGGTACTCAAAAATAGTAGAGAAGCTCGGCAGAGATCTAGTAGTGCTCCTCCTCTAATTCGCTACTCTCATTCGAACCTGCAAATACCAATTGGAATACCAGAGGCGCATATTTCGCCAATTTCTTCTTCGTTTCACTTTCTCTTTCTCTCCCACTCACTTCCTTCCTTTTTCTTCCTCTTTATAAGTTGCAGAAATTTTCCTTTTTCTCCCCCCTCTCTCTCTCTCTCTCTCTCTGCATCTGCAGCTTCTGCTGCTGCTGCTACTGTGCAATCAGCAGCAGCAGCTGCGTGCACGTAGCAGTAGAAGCATGCACAGCAGCAGGAGCTTGCTGCTGTAGCTGCTCTGCAATCAGCAGCAGCAGCTGCGTGCTCAGCAGCAGCAGTAGCTTGCTGCTGCTGCTGCTTCTGCTCTGCTTTCAGCAGTAGCACATAAAGAGAGAGAGAGGAAAAATAGAAAAAAGGAAAAGAAAGAGTAGCAGGAAGAAGGGAGAAAGATAATAAAATTAAACATACTTCAGATTTTGATCGATACGTCGGATTGAATCAATTTCCAAAATCTTCTCTTTCAACTATTCTTTTTCCTTTCTCTTCTTCTTTCTTCTTTCTCTCTTTTTGTTTTCTTCTCTATCAGGTTGAGGAAGGAGGGAAAGAGATAAGGATGGAGTTAGTGGCTTCCACTAAGCTGCCTAATTGTAACTTAGTCCAACGGAAAGTGGTATTTGCAGTTTAGTCATCCATAGATGGAAAATTCGACATAATATCTTTATTTTCGCGTCAAAGCATTTACACCTCATTCAAGCTCTGCATCTACACGCTGACCGGCATCCTACACTGCATCCAATATGCAAAATCAATATTCTACAATAAGATAAATAGCATTTGCATGTTAATATCCAATAGAGACCATGTTAGTTGAAATGCATAGTGGCAAGTGGTAAAGAATGCTAGATAATGCATGTTAATTATCTAAAGTTAGATGCTAAGAGAATGCACATGAAGTGACATAATGTTAATGTTAGATGATGCAAGCTAACATATAGAGGTTTATTTTAATGAAAATGGGCATATGGACAATCTATATACATTAGATCGAGTGGCATTAAACCTAGTGTCTTGAACATAGGTTGAATATGAATGATATGAACCTAGTGTTAGTAAACCTAGGTCGGACATGAATGACATATGAACCTAGTGTGAAATAACATAGGTTGGACATCGAGTGGCATTGAACCTAGTGTTAGTAAACATAGGTTGAGATGATAAGTGGCATGAAACCTAGTGTTAAAGAACATAGGTTGAGAGTCGAACCTAGAGTTAAAGTAAACCTAGGTTGTGTGATAAAGGTATTAAACCTAGAGTCAAGTAAACCTAGGCTGGAAAGGACAATGGACCTAAGTAGGTCGACACTATAGGGTTTAAGACCAACCCTTGAGCTATGTGGAAATGGATTCTGGAATCCCAAGACTTGGAACACCGAGAGTGGTGTTGGGCGTGTGCGACGATTTCGCCGCCCGGGGCTACAGAACCATTGTCGTGGCGTGTGCGACGTTTTCGCCGCCGGATTGTAGTGTTTCTGGGCTTTGGATAGGATTGGCTTCAGTATTAGTGACTGGTCGACATCTCTGGAGAGTGTCGGACTGAGTTGGAGTCAGTTCTGCACGAATTGGATGCAGAATTGGACTCTGTGCACTCAAATAAGCAAAACTGGAGTTTTGCCAGATTCGGGCGCCCAGAACATTTTTAGGGTCGCCCAAAACTGAGTGTTGAATTTAACTGAAACTGGAAGCCAATTCGGATCCCATGTTCCGGGCGCCCAGAAGTGGGTCCGAAAATTCGACATCGTGAATATCGTTTGCTTCGACGCGTGGCAGGCTGGTAGGTGAGTTCCGCCGGAGCCATTTACGGGCGCAGCACACCGCGAGCGGAGAGTCCGAGGAGCCCGTTTTGTGCAGTCTGGATGTTCTGGTCGCCCAGAACATGGTTCCGGGCGCCCAGAAACGCCCGTTTCTGCAGGGACACTGGATAGCAGCTGTTTCTCTTGGGCTTATCTTATCCCTCCAGCACCCTATAAATACCTGGTATACGTCCCTATTGAGCTCTTTTACCTGTTCTTCACAGAGGACTTAGATTTTACATCCCTAATCCCTCCAATCTTTCCAATTTGCATCAAGATCCACCTCTCCAAGAATTGCAAGGTGCTGATTCTGCAGTTCTTCAGCGACGACCTCCAGTGTTTTGGCTCGTGCGCGACGTAGGAAGGTCGGATTTCGACGAAACTTGGTTTGCTGGATTCTAGACTTCCAGAGGAATCCACGAAGCCCTGAATTGCAGATTTTGGTTGAGGTTAGCTTGGTCGAACTGAGGTTTTTCTGGACTGCTGTTGGCTTTGAGCTGAAAATTGGATTTTTGAGCTTTTCTTGATGCTAACTTTGTAGGCAGTGGGATTTTAGTCCTGAGATTGATCACCCCTCAGTATTTGCTGGATTTGGAACTGTCCTCACCTGATTTGGAGATCATTAGGTGAGTTTTGACATTGGAGTTGAGATGAATTAGCTTAAGTGCTGAAATTTTGGTTAATTGATGGTTTTGTTGGATTTTTGGGTGAATTGTAATGTCCAGATCTTGAGGGGCTTTGTTGCTGGTTTGGAGGTATTTCCAGCAGTGTTGCTTGTGATCCGAGACCCTTTTGCTGCCAGGAATTGCACTAGAGGTGGGTTATCATCGGTTTCGCTCCTAAGTGCATGTTTAGTCGACGTGTATAGTTCGGTTCTTGTATATCATTCTTTAATTCATCGATTAGCATCTTGAATGTAATATGAATGTAGAAGCATGCTGAAATGAATATTTATATTATACATGTTGAACTTGAAATTTGACTTAGGAGAAAACCTGCGTTTTGACCCGTCATATGCTTAAACTACCAGATTTAGCTCTAGGAGCCGTGGTTCGATTGTATCGTTGCAGTATCAGTGCGATGGATACCTGGGGTAGTTTAAAAGGCATTTACGCTCGTGCTGGGGTGCCGAGCTTATTTTTTTAGCAGAGTTTAGGCTGTTTCGGGTCGTTGGGTGCCGTTCGGGTTAGCGGTGGACCCAGATTCTTGTTTTGGTCACAGATTGTGCCGAGGGCACGTGGGTTTGGTTTGTAGACCTGTTTTGACCTTGTTCACTTGACTTTGGCTAGTTGGAGCCTGAATGAGCTCGACAGAGATACGCTGCATACTCGGTTGGGTAGCGCCCACGAGTGCCACTTCGGAGACGGGCTTTGTGCTTTCCCGTTGGTGTCGCTCATGCCGGTTAGACTTGCTCTCCACGGACCAGTTAGTGTGGATGGAGCTGGATAGTCGAAACTGGGCAGGGACGGGTGTATTCACAGTCCCAGGGACGGGTAGGCTTACAGTCCCGATTGGATTGGGTCAGATTTGACATTTCCTACAGTTGGTTAGTGTAGAGCTTGATAGTGTAGTGATCGATAGCGGTAGAGTTTACTTTCTGCTTTTCTGACTATTCTTGTTCCCTTCTGTAGACTTAGTGGGTGGACCGATGTTGTTTTGGGTGGTACCCACTGAGGACTACTTGTTTTTACAGTAGTTCTCACGCCTAGTTGTTACTCCTGTTTTGCAGAACCATAGGTTTCGGCTGCTGCGCCTTCCGCGGATCAGGATCGAGGCAAGGGCGTTGCGTGATAGAGCCCTACCCGACGAGCCGAGCTAGAGGTGCCCTACTGCAGGTAGTTGTTTTGTTGGAGCTCATGTACTTACCTATCTTTAACTCGCCAGTGCGAGTAGTTTTGTATCTTGGATTTTGGGGTATGTATATGGAACTCGGTTTGGTTTTCTTCTGTTTCTTCTAGCAGCTCTATACTACTGTTTGTAGTATTGTATGATCTACAGGTACAGCTATCGCTTCGTATACAGCGAAAATTCCTTTGTATACGGCGGATTTGTCGGCGCGCCCGGGGGAACGAGTAATCCGGGGCGTGACACGGATGGTTTAGCCGGTTAGTGGATCATACTTCCTGTTGATTGAACCATCGACGTGGCGTGTGCGACGATTTCACCGCCGAGTGGCTAAGTCATGACCTAGGCCGTTGTTGGGTGAGGTGCGATGCGTTCACCGTCATACGGCTAGGACAGGAGTTTCGGTAGGCTGTGGTTAGCTGAGGTGCATGTGAGAGTTCCTTCACCTCGAGCTAGACAGAGCGCGGACTATCCGCTATTGATTGACTGAAGACCGGTCGGGTGGCATAGAGGATTAAGGTAAAGTAACCTTAGAAAAGAGTGGCCATTGAGAAGTGCAACAAAGAGTAAAGACTAAAGAATAGCTAAGAGCAAAGAATAGTCAAGAGTAAATAATGACTAAGAACAAAGGGTAAAGTTAATTAACCTACTTGGCTAGTTGCATGATTATCATATTGCATATTGTGAGGCATGATATTTGGTTCAATATTGATTATATATCTGTTATATGTTATTGGACTAACCTGTTGCAGTGTCTCGTTAGACCTATTGGTCGAGCTTTTTCCTTGGGTGGCCGTACTCACTGGGAACCATAGAGTTGGTTCTCACCCCACGTTGTTTTGGGGTGTTATAGGTTCACACGCGAGCGGCGCGGCGGCGCGAGGAAAAGGTGTAGCTCCGTAGATAGCGCCCTACCCCAGAGACCGAGATAGCAACACCCTGAGTCGGCTTAGCTTAGGGGTTTTTATAAGTTAAAGAACAAACTTGTATTAAGTATTGTAATAATCGGATTGTATTTTGGAAGTTCAAGGTAATCAAATTGTATTATGTGAACTTTGAGAATGAATGTTTGTAATAGCAAGTAGTTTTATATTTTTGGTACTTTCTTATGCAATCTTTGATTGAAATGTGTTCCTGGTTGGAACCTCGTACATTGTTCAGGTTGCGACGCCTAGGACGTACAGGGAAGACTCTGTCCGTTCGGCGGTCTATCGGCGTGCCCAAATTCGACCAAAGAGGCGGTCTCGGAGCGTGACAGATAAGATGGTATCAGAGCATAAAGTAAAGAATGGGACAATGGTTTAGACAGACCTAGGAGACCCTCGGATAGTGAACCATAGAAGAATAAAGCTCGTGAGAGATGAGGACTTGTGACATGTGGCGAAAGGATAATGGATTGGGTTATGTTATAGACCTCTAAGACGGATATTAGAGGTAGACTCAAGGTGTGGTGTATTCTCAACCAAGTGTGTTCATGTTGGCGCGCGACAACATGAAACCGAGGGATGAGAATAGACGTCCTTGCATGACTTTCGCCTGATTGGCTTTTGAGCCGGTGTTAGTGGTCTCGCGTTCAACCCAAGATGGTCGAGAACTAATCGAGTTGTAGTGTTTCAGGAAACGATGGCACCGCGTAGGCGATCTTCGTCCAGATCGGCACGGGAGGGGACAAGTGGTGCCCCTGAGCAAACCGACGCGAGCGGAGACTCAGAGCTTCGTGATCAGTTGGCCATACTCGTGGGAGTGATGAGGCAACAAGCTGATGTGATGCAGCGGCAGCAGGAGGCTGCTATGCGCCAGGAGGAGCGAATGAAAAGACTCCAAGAAACGGTAGATCAGCTGGTGGCTGCACTGGCTGTGGCTCGTCAAGGACGGTCGGGAGTCGCGGCGGAGACGTTTTCATCGGGGTCGGGTGATCCGACTCTTGTTAGTTCAGAGATGGAGGCGGAGAAGGAGAGAGCTTTGGCGGCCCTCATGGCCTTCAAAAAATTTGACCCGCCTACCTTCAATAGAGAGGATGCAGATCCGTGGATCGTGGAGATGTAGATTGATTCCATGGAAACACTCTTTGAGGATCTGTACACGGTGGAGCGGGACAAGGTACACCTAGCCGTGCACTACTTGAAACAGTCGGTGAAGGTGTGGTGGAAAGGCGTCAGGCGGGATCGATCGCCTAGTCTCCCTCCTATGACTTGGGAGGAGTTTCGGGAAATGTTGTTCTCGACTTACTTTCCCGATAGTGAGAAAAGGAAGCTTCAGGAGAGGTTCTGGAAGCTGCGGCAAGGAGACCGCTTAGTCAGACAATACGAGCGGGAGTTCTCTCGTATCGTGCATTGTATCCCGAACGTGGTACGGGATGACAAAGAAAAGGCCGACTGCTTTGTGCGTGGACTTCAGCCAGACCTTTATAAGGCTGTGCTCATACTTAAGTTACAGACTTTTGCTGAAGTCTTGGATCGGGCCTTGTGGATAGAACAAGGCAATGCATTTATACAGGAGTAGTGCGAGTACTATTACAAGGAAAGAGGAAAAGGACGACCAACGAGTGGATCCGGTGGTCAGTCGAGTTTCCAGCGGACTTCGATGAGTTCGCACTCGTGATCCCGAGCTCCGGGGGCATACCACATTCGGTCCTCGGCAAGGTGTGTTATTTGTGAGGGCCTTCATTACCCACAACAGTGCGTGCAGCGTGAGGGCAAGTGCTTCAAGTGTGGGCTGCCGGGTCATACGCGGGACGAATGTTCGCAAGGTGGTGGCCGGGCCTTGATGCTAGCGACGGCCTGTTCTTCTCTGGGACAGCCTGCAGGTGTGCCACTTGCGGCATGGTCGGGAGAGCAGCCGTTGAGGATGATGAAATCGGAGGGTTCGCAACGAGCGCTAAGTGGCCATGGATACGCGACCCGAGTGGTGGAAACTGCCGCTACTGGCGACGTTAAGGCATGTATGAGTTAGTTAAAGCGAGTATGTGTTTTCACATAATACCAAGTTGTTGCATAGCATGCATTTATTAAATAGTCAGCTGCTACTATTTGTACATTGTGTAGTAGGGACCCTTGGGGCGGGTAGGTAAATACCCGAGCATGCGTATGCGGTGAGAGTTTGGCACTTGCTGGAGCAGGTAGAGAGCCAAGTGGTACCAGTGAATGGCTAATAATAGTTCTTGAACGAGAAATGAGACTTGTGGGGAATGTGAGATGATGAAGCGACTCTCAAGGCAATGGATAGGAGATTGCGAGAGTGGGGCCATAGTGCTTGAGGATACCCGAGTAGTCTAAACGATGTGGATGTAGTTCCGGTAGATCGCACAGTGAAAGTAGAATCACCGTTGAGAGAGTAGTCGATTGGTTGCCGAGTCCGGGCACGTTGGCTTAATAGTACCTCTAATTGAGGTCGGTGAGTCATGCCCGTGTGGCCAGTTTGCATTGGCAAGGTTGCCTAATGCTTGACGTAGTTGGAACGCTATAGAGGCATGTAGAGCGCTCGAGTATAGGTATTCATGGTGTGCGGTATTGACTCCGCCGAGAGTGAGTTGGCAGTAGCACTTCAGCATGGCTAAGTGTGAAGCGGGCCATGGATCACTCGTGGGGCTGGTGGCTCGCACTAGGTGCTTAGGAGCTGATAGTGGTATATGTGACTCGATAGAGTATGTCGTGTAGGACGACGACGACGGCGTCAAGAACCGGGGTCGACGTCAATTTGCTCTTTAACTCCTCGAAGCTTCGATCGCAATCGTCGCTCCAGATATACTTTACTCCTTTATGTGTGAGGCGCGTTAGTGGAGTGGTTATCTTGGCGAACCCCTCCACGAACCGCCGGTAATAGCCCGCAAGTCCAAGAAAACTGCGGACCTCCGCTACATTCGTTGGGCGAGGCCAATCCTTTATCGCCTCTACTTTCTTCGGGTCCACTGACACTCCGTCGCCCGATACCACATGTCCTAAGAAGGTGACCTCCTTTAGCCAAAAGTCGCATTTCTTTAACTTTGCATAGAGCTTCTCTTGTCTGAGTATCTGCAACACCGCTCTCAGATGCTCTTCATGCTCCTCTTCACTCTTTGAGTAAACCAACACGTCGTCTATAAACACCACGACGCATCGATCCAACAACGGCCTAAAGACTCGATTCATCAAGTCCATAAATGCTGCCGGGGCATTAGTAAGCCCAAACGGCATTACCGTGAACTCATAATGGCCATACCGCGTACGGTACGCCGTTTTGTGTACATCCTTTGGCCTGATCTTTAATTGGTGATACCCCGATTGGAGATCAATCTT